>NC_137046.1:20551285-20622477 GCF_032717465.1 Coenobita brevimanus
AGTAGGTTAAGTGTGACTCCCTGACTCTTAGAATAAGTATTGTGCAGTAACTTTATGTAATCTCCATCGGGGTAAATCAGAACACAATATCCAGTTGAAGGACGAGAATGTGGGTTGAGACCTGAAGTGAAAATACGTGCGAGTGCCACCCTGAATCCTTCTAAAGACATATCTCTAGAACCCGGAGAAAGACTAAAATATTACTGGAGTTCTATTGGCTAGTCTCTAAGTAATATGGTGAAATAGTATTTACGAGTATTCCGACTTTGTTACGCGTTGTGAAGCGAGAGTCTACATATCATACCGAGGAGATGTGTGACGAATAAGTGGTGCCTACAGAAAACCATATTTCCACCAAAATATCAAGGAAGGCGAGTATTAACGATATTCCCCCCCCTCCGCCCGCTATTCCTAAAAACTCTCTCCATTCCTCGCTCCCGCCCTTAAAGTCAAAGTAAGAATCAGAGTTATTTGTCAAAGAATCTTCGCCAACAGAAGACACCTAAACTCCCTTGCTAACATCGGGCATTCTTCAATATTACCATAACTACCTCCTCGCCGTTTTAAGTCACTCTCCGTGTCTCCCCTACCTCCTCCTGGTGGATCACAAATCCCCCCCCCTTCACGCGTTCCACGCGCACTTGTATTTACTGCACTCCTAGTACTAAGATTTGTTGTATTGTCATTAGTATCTAGAAAGCTAGTATCCTGCGAGATACACAATATTTTAGATAAGGTTTTTGTATTGCTCTATATTGTGGTGTAATGTCTACTGAAGTGTCCTGTGACTGACTGTGGTAATATACGTGTATGGTGTTGCCGAAGGTTTTTATGTCCTACCTCTCTTTATTGCACTAGCTCCGGTCTCGAAAGAGGACCCCGCTCCACGTTGGGTGAAATAGGTACGAGAAGTCGAGCCTAATTCAACCCAGCATTTCACTGGTGGCCAGCGGTGGTTCTAGATCCGAGTGTAGAAGAGAGGTAAATAGGAAATATTTGGGAAAATGGCAACTAAACCGCACGTTCAGTTACCCAAGTTTGACCCTGACCAGTATGACATACACACATATCTTGCAATAGTTAAACCCTTACTAGATATTGGCTTCGATAATGACCAACAAAAAATTGCAGTCACGCTACCACTACTGGGTAAAGCCGCAGCGAATATTGCGCCAAAAATTTTCCCAGAACTCACCTGGCAGAACTTTACCAAGTTCGCGGTCCAAGCCATCACCCCATCACTAGGGAAAGTGGTGGCTCTATCCAAATTGGATAGCTTTACTTATGACGGGGATTTAGATAATACCCTGTTGCAGGCAAGAAGCCTGATTACTGCTGCCTACCCGGAGACAGACGAAGAAACCCGGGATCAGCACACCTTCAATACTCTGCTCCAAGTACTCCCAAGTGTTGTGAAGCAACACTTTACTATCCACGACCCGACAGGAGACATGGATAGGGATATACAGCTGATACGGCGCCTCCTGCCCGCCTGCCCTCCTCCACAATAAATTAATGTTGTCAAGAAATTCCCCACCCTGCCCCCGGCTCCCCCAGCCACACCGCGTCCGCCCCTGCCCCACACCAGCCCGACCCTGACACCTAGCCCACCCAGGGCGCACCCCTCTCGTCGGTGCCCCGCCCCGCGAGAAAACCCAAACTTAATTCTGATCAACCCGTGGGAATTCACAGCCTGCAACTCCCGTTGCCCCCTTCATGACATACGGGACCAACTGAAAGCTGCTCGCCGCAAAAGCACAACCCCGGGTTCGCGTAAGGTCTCCGCCCTAGAAGGCAAAGCCCCAGGGGACGAGCTGGCGCCGGCGGACGACCCCCCACCAGGAGAATTAGAGCAGGAACAGGAGCACGAGAGCCCTAGCCAGCTGGATTTTTAGGCCCGCCCCCGCACCAACCCACGGTGGCAGGGGCCATCACCCCTAAGTATCGCCCCCCAGTATACCACAAGATGAAAATCAACGGCGTGAAGGCCAGACTACTAGTTGATACGGGAGCAGCCAAATCCTGTCTTTACAGCCATTATTTCTCCCGCTACAAATCATGGTTTGGCCCGCTCCGCCCCACTACCACTCACCTTATAGACGCGGGGGATGGCCCCCTGCCCATCCGTGGGGAGACTCGGGCCCTACGGGTCGACACCCACCAGCCAGTATCTGCCCAGCACCCCTTCATCATTTTTTATTCCTCCTGCCGGAGCTATGACGGATATTTAGGGCTAGACCTATTTCAAAAACTCGGAGCCACTATCGACTGTCGCAACCGACAGCTCCAGTTCCACCCCCCACCCCGCTCCGCTCCAGCCATTTGTACCTGCACGCTGCAGCCCCGGCCGGAGGTCCCACACAAACCCCCCCCCCGCACTCTTTCTCTTTTTTTCCCCCTTCTTTGCCCCCCCCTTCCCCCGCACCACCCCACCCCACTCTTGCCCCCTCCTTCCCTGCCACCATTTCCGCTGCCGTTACCATCCTCTCACACCACGAGGCATGGGTGCCCCTGAACAGGCCCTTGGGCCCATCCGTTTTGTTCTCCCCCTCCTCCCTGCCGGACCCCTTTCCGCCTGCCTCGTTTCCCCTACCTTTCTCCCCCCCCACCGCGCTGCCATTCGCATCGCCAATCTCACACCATCCCCCCTCACCCTCCCCAAAGGGCTTATCGTCGGAGAGATGGAAGAAGCCGAGCCCTGCGTCCCGCCCCCCCCACCGCCCCGCCCCCCTTCCCCCCATCCCTGACCATCTCTCCGACCAACAGTCAGACGCCTTACGCCGCCTCCTCCTGGAGTTCCAGGATTTGTTTGCGACAGGGCCCGCAGATATAGGACACACTACGTACCTGTCTCACGAGATCCATACGACAGGCCCTCCGATACGACAACCTTCCCGCCGTAAGAACCCCCGACAGAGAGAAGAGGAGGACCGCCAAGTGCGCGAAATGGAAGAGGCGGGTGTTATTTCCCCCTCCACCAGCCCGTGGTCCTCCCCCGTCGTTCTAGTGAAAAAAAAAGATGGCACGATGCGGTTTTGCATCGATTACCGCCGCGTGAACGACGTCACGATTAAGGATGCTACTCCCCTCCCCCGCATCGACGATTCCCTAGACTCCCTATACGGGGCGTCTTGGTTTTCTACCCTTGACCTCCAGTCTGGATATTGGCAGGTCCCTGTCCACCCGGATCATCGAGGCAAGACGGCCTTCTCTACCAGTAATGGCCGACATTATGAATTTAATGTCCTGCCTTTCGGCCTCTGCAATGCTCCTGCCACGTTTTCCAGGCTGATGGAATCTGTTTTAAGCGGCCTCACTTGGGAGATATGTTTGGCCTATCTGGATGATGTCATTGTTTTTAGCCAAACCTGGGCCGACCACTTGCAGCGCCTCCACCGAGTTTTCACCCGAATTCGCAGGGCAGGCCTCAAGTTACATCCATCCAAATGTGTCCTGGCCGCAAAAACCGTCGCGTTTCTAGGCCATACCATTTCCCAAGCAGGAATTTCCCCAGACCCCGACAAGCTGCGTGCCATAGCGGACATACCACCTCTGCAGGATGTCCACGGCGTCCGTGCCTTCTTGGGGCTCGCGTCCTACTACCGCCACTTCGTGAAGGGGTTTGCACAAATTGCTAAACCTCTTCACGACCTGACGAGAAAAGGGGAACCTTTCCTCAATATCCAGGTGGAGACGATCGATGGTCGCTCCCAGGGTGTAGTGAGGAGAGGGACGTCTCCACAACCGGAGGTTGAACTCCAGGGGTCTCGCTCCAGAATATCTCAGAGAGACTTCCCTGTTTCCCCCAGCCTCTGTTCCCTACGCGTGGCCTTCAAGCAGACACACCTGTCGGGTCGCTCCCTCAGCACTCCGGTAGAGATGATCAATGGTCGCTCCCACAATATTTGGGTAGAGACGATCAATGGTCACTCCCCCAATGTCCAGGTAGAGACGATCGATGGTCGCTCCCAGGGTGTAGTGAGGAGAGGGACGTCTCCACAACCGGAGGTTGAACTCCAGGGGTCTCGCTCCAGAATATCTCGGAGAGACCTCCCTGTTTCCCCCGGCCTCTGTTCCCTACGCGTGGCCTTCGAGCGGACACACCTGTCGGGCCCCCGTGACAGCCGCTGCCGCAGCCCTCCCCTGACGGCGCCCCTGGTCGTGGGAGACCGCAGTCTGTCGCCTCTTCCGGCCCGCCCTAGGACACCCAGGCGAGACCTCACCACGCCCCCGCGACGCCGGGACCTGACCCAGAGGTTCCTAGACCTCTTCGGCCCCAGTCCCACGGGCCGCACGCCGAGCCCGTGAAGTAGGTTAAGTGTGACTCCCTGTCTCTTAGAATAAGTATTGTGCAGTAACTTTATGTAATCTCCATCGGGGTAAATCAGAACACAATATCCAGTTGAAGGACGAGAATGTGGGTTGAGACCTGAAGTGAAAATACGTGCGAGTGCCACCCTGAATCCTTCTAAAGACATATCTCTAGAACCCGGAGAAAGACTAAAATATTACTGGAGTTCTATTGGCTAGTCTCTAAGTAATATGGTGAAATAGTATTTACGAGTATTCCGACTTTGTTACGCGTTGTGAAGCGAGAGTCTACATATCATACCGAGGAGATGTGTGACGAATAAGTGGTGCCTACAGAAAACCATATTTCCACCAAAATATCAAGGAAGGCGAGTATTAACGATATTCCCCCCCCTCCGCCCGCTATTCCTAAAAACTCTCTCCATTCCTCGCTCCCGCCCTTAAAGTCAAAGTAAGAATCAGAGTTATTTGTCAAAGAATCTTCGCCAACAGAAGACACCTAAACTCCCTTGCTAACATCGGGCATTCTTCAATATTACCATAACTACCTCCTCGCCGTTTTAAGTCACTCTCCGTGTCTCCCCTACCTCCTCCTGGTGGATCACAAATCCCCCCCCTTCACGCGTTCCACGCGCACTTGTATTTACTGCACTCCTAGTACTAAGATTTGTTGTATTGTCATTAGTATCTAGAAAGCTAGTATCCTGCGAGATACACAATATTTTAGATAAGGTTTTTGTATTGCTCTATATTGTGGTGTAATGTCTACTGAAGTGTCCTGTGACTGACTGTGGTAATATACGTGTATGGTGTTGCCGAAGGTTTTTATGTCCTACCTCTCTTTATTGCACTAGCTCCGGTCTCGAAAGAGGACCCCGCTCCACGTTGGGTGAAATAGGTACGAGAAGTCGAGCCTAATTCAACCCAGCATTACAGTGTTGTTGCCTTTTTTCTTGTACTGTGTAGCATAAGGTTAATTCTTAGGCCTAGTAAGATTTTTGTAATTTGTGTAAGGGTTCTTTGTCAGTCATCATTAATATTATTTTGTATCTGCAATAATTTATCTTGCATTAACTGAGCATTACCCAGTGTATTTTCATTTTATCAGGGCTGACTTAGGTAAATTAACTCTTGCTAATTTCGTGTTAATAGAGGCTATTGCAGTTAACCATATATTTAACCTGTTTTTTGCCATTACATTATCCTTATGAGTCCTGAATGTTTTGATGTTAGTTTGAGCATTAAACTTTAACTTGTAATTTTACCTAACTCTTTTGTTTTGAACCTGGAACTTTACGGGACAGTAGTGATTTTTAGTATTCTCACTTAAAGTGTACATTATCTTTCTCTGTTCCGTAACATAAATTTGGCGACCTCATATCAGGATATTCAGGATATTATCATAAGGATATTGCTCGATATTTTGTGACTGTGATTTATTCATGATGCCTACTATTACTACACTTGATGAAGCCAAAGATTTTTTGTCAAATGTGCAAACAGTGTGTGATGTAGAAAACAGAACAAAGAATGAACTTAAGCTTGTTGCTCAACAATTGGGAATTGCTGTTCGCTCTCATCATTCTAAAGATCAAATTGTAGACATGATTAATGAAAGCTTGTTTAATGTAACTCCTCCAAATGAGCAAACGCAGATGAATTAGCTAAGTTACAGCTAACCCTGCAGGAGGCTCGTGTTAAGGAGGCTGAATTTCAAGCACGTGCTAAGGAGGCTGAGTCTCAGGCTAAGGAGGCGGAGTCTCAGGCTAAGCAGGCGGAGTCTCAGGCTCGTATTCAGGAGGCTGAATTTCAAGCAAGTGCTAAGGAGGCTGAATTTCAGGCCCGTTCTAAGGAGGCTGAGGCACAAGTTGAACTTGCCAGGATTCAGGCAGACCATGAGTATCGCATGAAACAAGGTGGAACTGGATCATCTAGCTCTGATGATTTTGATGTGGCTAAAAATGTTAAACTTGTCCCTCCTTTTAATGAATCTGATTTAACTAAGTATTTTCAGTTGTTTGAGAGGGTAGCTACAGGTTTTAATTGGCCCAAAAAGTATTGGCCAGTACTCCTTCAAACTGTTCTCACTGGTAAAGCTCAAGTAACTTATGCATCTTTGCCTCAGGATCAATCTGATAATTATGATGTAGTTAAGAGCTTGATTCTTAAGGCCTATGAGCTTGTTCCTGAAGCCTATAGAGTAAAATTTAGGACAACTTACAAGCAAGATAAGCAATCCCATGTTGAGTATACAAAAATCAAAGAAGATCTGTTAGAGCAGTGGTTAAATTCTAAGAATGTGGATTCTGATTTTGGTAAATTTAAGCAGATGATTTTGCTGGAGGACTTCAAAAGGTGTATTAGTAAAGATGTAAGCCTATATCTTGATGAGAGAAGAATAGATAATTTGTCTGATGCTGCAGTTTTAGCTGATGAATCTGTTCTCACTCACAAGAGATATTCTAAAGAAAAAGGGAAAGCTGAGAGTAAGTACGTTGCCTCTACTCTGAGTACAGGTAACAGGAAAGAGAATAAAGATGATGTTTCTCAGAAAGTAAATACCAGCTCCACCTCTAGATTTCAGAAAAGTAAATGTACTTATTGTAGTAAGCTTGGTCATACTACGGAGTGATGTTTCAGGAGACAGCGTGATGTGAACAAAAAGGAGTCTTTAAATATTCAGTCAATTGGTCTAGTGTCCACCCTTGAGAGTTCCCATAATTCTTTAACTGAGTTAACTGAACTTGCTTTGAGGGGTAACTTAAATTCTCATAATGAAGCTCCTCTTTTGAGCAGTAACGTGGGTGACACTCTCAAAAGTTCATGTGCTAATTTCCTGTCTGATGGTTTTGTTAGTCCTCTGGACAGTAATGACAGGAAATCAGTTAAAATATATCGTGATACAGGTGCTTGCCAATCCCTTATGCTGACCAGTGTTCTAGGCTCTAATGTTAATTCCTCTGATGAAACTGTAATCTTACAAGGTGTAGGGAATAATTACTTCTCTGTCCCTCTGTGCAGAGTGAATTTAGAGTCTGGTTTTGTTAATGGTTCCGTTATGGTTGTGTTGGTTGAGACACTTCCAATGTCAGGTGTAACTTTCTTACTTGGAAATGATATTGGTGGAAGTCAAGTGTGTCCAGCTCCTCAATTGTTTAGTGAGCCAGTGGCTGCGACCCATGATTGTGATGTCCCTGATGTGTTTCCTGGATGTGCTGTCACTAGGGCTAAGTCTAAAGTTACTGGTGATTTAGAGGATAATGATGATGATGATGTTATCCTAGCTGACACTTTTCTTGCTAATTTGGACCACTCACCAAATGAGGCAGTACCCAGTAGTGTTGATAATTTGTCTCGTCAAGAGTTGGTTGAGTTGCAGGTTGCTGACCCTGAGTTGAAAGGTCTAGCTAACTCTGCTTACAGTGAAGAAGAGTCAGCCGGTGCTTCTACTTGTTATTATGTAAAGTCAGGAGTACTTATGAGGAAGTGGAGACCCCCAACAGCATCAGCCGACTGTGAATGGGAGGTTGTACATCAAGTTGTCATCCCTCGTGTTTGTAGGCAGGATATCATTAGAGTGGCTCATGATTCCAGTTTGGCAGGACACCTTGGAGTGAGGAAGACAGTGGCACGCATTTTGAAACACTTCTACTGGCCAGGTATCTTCAGGGATGTTTCCTGGTATTGTAAGTCTTGTCACACCTGTCAAGTTGTGGGAAAGTGTAATCAGACCGAAAAGGTTGCACCTCTAGTTCCCATTCCTCTTTTTGAGGCGCCTTTCACCCGTGTGTTGGTGGATATTGTGGGCCCTCTTCCTAAGACTTCTTCAGGATTTTCTTATGTGTTGACCCTGATTGATATGACTACTCGTTATCCTGAAGCCATTCCACTTAGAAATATCTCAGCAAAGAACGTGGTTAAGGAAATGCTAGGGTTCTTCACAAAGTTTGGTCTGCCCAAGGAGGTACAGTCAGACCGGGGAAGTAATTTCATGTCAAATGTTTTCAAGCAGTCTCTGAAAGAGTTGGGCATCACCCAGATAACGTCTTCAGCTTACCATCCCCAGACCCAAGGAGCGTTGGAGAGATATCATCAAACACTCAAATCGATGCTCAAGAAATGCTGTTTGGAACATCAGAAAGACTGGGATAAAGGTCTTCCATTCGTCGTATTTGCTGCAAGAGAATCTCCAAATGAATCACTGGGCTTCTCACCTTTTGAACTACTGTTTGGCCATGAAGTAAGAGGACCCCTTAAGCTACTCAAGGAATGCTGGCTGTCGGAGGAAGATGACGTCAACCTGCTGGACTATGTGATGAAGTTCAAAGAACGGCTGTCCACTGCTTTACAGCTGGCGAGAGAGAATTTAGGAGCTGCTCAGGAGAAGATGAAGACTTGGTATGATAAGAAGTCCAGGTTACGCCACTTTCAGCCAGGAGATCAGGTTTTGATTCTGCTACCAGTGCATGGGCAACCTCTTCAAGCCAAGTTTAGTGGTCCTTATTTCGTGGAGAAGAAGCTCAGTGATGTCAACTATGTCATCGCCACACCAGATCGTAGAAAGAACAAGCAACTATGTCACATCAACATGCTAAAGTTATATCACAGGCGGGACGAAAATAATCCAGTCTGCACTGTAGCTGTTCCACCCGAGTCTGCAAGTGAAGCTCTCCCATGCAGTATGTGCCTGAGTGATAGTTTGGGGAAGAATCCTGATATCATGAATGATCTCCAGACTAAGCTTTCTCATCTACCTCCCGAGGAAGGGCAGGAGTTTTCGGCATTACTGCAGGAGTACCCGCAAGTGTTCCGTGCCACTCCAGGGAGAACTACTGTGTTGATGCATGATGTCGATGTTGGAGACGCAAAGCCAATTAAATTGCCTCCTTACCGTGTGAACCCAGTGAAAGTTCCTCTCATCCAGAAGGAGCTTGGCTACCTGTTGGATCACAAGATGATTGAGCCATGTCAGAGCGAGTGGAGTTCTCCTGTCACTCTAGTCCCTAAGCCAGGTGGGTCACAGCGGCTTTGCATCGACTACAGACGTGTTAATCAGATAACCAAAACAGACACTTACCCTCTCCCTCGCGTGGAAGATTGCATAGACAAGATCGGAAAGGCTAGGTACATAAGTAAGTTTGATTTGTTAAAGGGATACTGGCAAGTACCTATGACTGAACGTGCTAGGGAGATCTCATGTTTTGTAACTCTAGGAAAGAAAATGTTATTGCTGATTGCTTATCTAGACTTTAGACAGATTGTTTTAGAGTAATAAGAAATTTCCTTTATAAATTTCTTTTTCTTTGTGGGGAGGTGTTACATAGCCTATGATTTCATCATCCTTTGTGTAATTTTAACGCACAGTTGCTGCATGTTTGATCACGAGTGTGTTCTGCCTCAGTCCCCCCCTTCTACCGTTATAGTAGAGTAAGTCGTTCTCTCTGTTATTCAGTGCGGGATTGTCAACTCTTTGTCCCCATGGCTTCATTTGCGCGTCCTTCTTACAAGTTGTATCAAGCTCTGCTGGCCCCTATATAATGAGCTCAGTCTCTGCATCAAGGCCACTTAGATCTACTCCTCATTTTGTTCACATCTCTGTCCTCCCCTGTACAGTTATTATTGAGTGCTCAGGAAGCCTGCAACCATCTAGCAGCTGTGTAATTTGAGTATAAGTGTTGTTGCCTTTTTTCTTGTACTGTGTAGCATAAGGTTAATTCTTAGGTCTAGTAAGATTTTTGTAATTTGTGTAAGGGTTCTTTGTCAGTCATCATTAATAATATTTTGTATCTGTAATAATTTATCTTGCATTAATTGAGCATTACCCAGTGTATTTTCATTTTATCAGGGCTGACTTAGGTAAATTTACTCTTGCTAATTTCGTGTTAATAGAGGCTATTGCAGTTAACAATATATTTAACCTGTTTTTTGCCATTACATTATCCTTATGAGTCCTGAATGTTTTGTTGTTAGTTTGAGAATTAAACTTTAACTTGTAATTTTACCTAACTCTTTTGTTTTGAACCTGGAACTTTACGGGACAGTAGTGATTTTTAATATTCTTACTTAAAGTGTACATTATCTTTCTCTGTTCCGTAACAATATATATATATATATATATATATATATATATATATATATATATATATATATATATCTATATATATATTTATTTATGTGTGTGTGTGTGTGTGTCAAAGTGTATGGTGCTCCCTTAGTTCAAATAGCGTCTGCCAATGTGTTGATGTGGCAGCGGCGTCAGTCAGACAAGCTGTCATCCCGCTTAGGACCACTATTCAAGGCGGTTGGCACAGAATGAATGTGGGAGGTCAGGATGGACATCCTGCCGGAATCAGATCTTTCCTATCAGGTAATGGGTGGTCACAATGTTCAAAAATAAAATAACACTAGGTCGACTGCAACTATTTGTGGCTACTCGAATAGCAGCAGAAAAACGTGGCTATTTTTACTCTTCATGTGACGTAATATTGCGTCGATTTATTAATTTTATAACATTTAATGCTTGCTTTTCCCTCTTGGTCATTTTCAGAATTTACCAAGAATGATACACAGCTTGCTAAAATTATCCGGGGACAATTTTAGTTTAACGGATAAATACTTCAACCGGATTCGTTTCATTCTGCCCGACCAAAACATCAGTTTGGCGAAAAAAAAAAATCGGTTTACATACACAACGGCTTAGATTTATGTCATCAATTATTTACACGAAGATCATTAAAGCAATCAGTTTTTCCTGTCGAAATATTTCCCTGCAGTACAGTCGACAATAGTCAATGTTACATCAAGATCCCCAGCTGCAGAATTGGGTAAACCGGGACAAGGAGGAAAGAGACTATACCTAAGAATATGACCGGCCTGAAATCAAGAGCTATGTGATATCATAAATCTCACTATACCAAAATCAGTGTGTAGTGAACACATAAAGTTTATACTTTGTCCTTGTCAATAGAAATAAAAACGGACATTGTTTACTGATAGGTATCCATGGAGTTAAACGTTGGACCAGTAGGTAATACTTTATTGGGACTCATATCTGCTCCATCCCAACACGATTAGTATTGAGAAGTTGCTAATTGGACCTGAGATAATCTTGGCTCTTGCTACAAACCACATGAATCCATACATGTATATACGAGAGGCGTTCAAAAAGTTTTGGCAACAAGGTAATAAAAGCAAAATTAATAGAGATACACATTTATTGAAGTTCACACTCCTTCAACATACTGTCCTCTAAGGTTTACACACTTCTGGAGCCGTGTCATCCACTTAACAAAGCACTCTGAGTACTCAGAAACAGGTATACTCTTCAGTTCTGAATTTATCCTCCTGGCAAGGTCCTGTTCCCTTCAAAAATTGATTCCAGCAAGTTTTTCTGATATTTTAGGGAACAGCCATAAGCCACACGGTGCCAGGTCAGGACGGCATCCTGTGACTTTTGGTTATTCCCAAATTGTCATAAAAACTTGCTGGAATCAATTTTTGAAGGGAACAGGACCTTGCCAGGAGGATAAATCCAGAACTGAAGAGTATACCTGTTTCTGAGTACTCGGAGTGCTTTGTTAAGTGAATGACACGGCTCCAGAAGTGTGTAAACCATAGAGGACAGTATGTTGAAGGAGTGTGAACTTCAATGAATGTGTATCTCTATTAATTTTGCTTTTATTACCTTGTTGCCAAAACTTTTTGAACGCCCCTCGTAAATACTGTCATAAGCAATATGTATGTAAAGGACGAATTAATCACAACTTAAATATTGGAAAAAGTAAAATATTTTGATCCTAAGTCTTTCTCAGTTTTCTCTACAAGCCTCACCCTCGATATGTGTGTGTGTGTGTGTGTGTGTGTGTGTGTGTGTGTGTGTGTGTGTGTGTGTGTGTGAATTATTTCCAATGCGTGTCATAAATAGTAGAAATTAATTAAGTTCTGGGTTCTAGATGTGTTTAGAGATTACATCCTAACGGCATTATAAGAAATCATTTGGTCGTTCAGGCATGGAACTAAGTATTAAAATATAAAGGAGATTGAGAAGAGTTATAAAATGAACAACGTGGTATTTCATAACTTGGTGAAATTTCAGAGTAACATGCCTGAGTATGACTGAGTCCACTTTCCTCGTCGCACAGACGTCATAGAAAATTAGGTAGGAAGCAGGGTCTGCAGCCAGAGAATAACTTGCTGATTGTAACGTGAAAAAAAAAAAAAAAAAATATTAAGTAGAAAAAAAAAAATATTAAGTAGAAAAAAAAAAGGCATGTTGGGACATATTGTTCGCTAATGACAATGTGTTGTGTGGAATCAAGGAAGTGGGTGGAGGAGGAAGAGGATGGCAAAGAGCAGTTTTGATATCAAGAACAGTGAAGATAGGAGAGTAGACGGAATAAAGATACTGACACACTCGAGAGAAAGAAAATTTTGATAACATTTCAGGAAGATGTTATACAGAAAGTGAGTTTTAAGTATTTACGTTTACTGACAGAGGCAGAGGTTAAATTTAAGACGGAGATGAAGACTGGAAGTCATTTAGGATGGGGACAATGGATAGAAACTGAAGAGAAATATTTGCGTTATTGCGAGTTAAATACTGAGCCCACGGCGGCGGAAAGGCATTTAATATAATCCAGTGTCGATAAATGTCCAATAAACAGATTCACGGAAAGGAATATGGAAGTTAGGAAAAAGGAGATACTTCAATGTATGTACATATTACCCAAAAGAAGTACCAATATATATATATATATATATATATATATATATATATATATATATATATATATATGCACGTTTCTTTGGTACTGAAGAGTAGATGAGAAAAACACGGCCATGTTAAGAAAAAAAAAAAGTGAAGATAAATATATGAGCAGGCGTAAGCGTCACGTGGAGGTAAACGACACGAAAAGTAAAGCGAGGCCAAATTAATAGCTGAAAGACCTGCTTTGGAGAGACGTGAACGAAACGAGTTGGGTAAAAGATAACGGCCATGGATAAGAGAGGGAGGAAGCGGTAGATATGCAACAGCAACTTAACAAGGTAGTGGGATAATAAGCGGCGGGAAAAGAAGAATACAGAAGATAAATACAGACTTCCATGGATATATTCTAAGTTAGGTTAGATTTGGGAAGATATTTTGAAATCAGACTAAGAAGAGTTTAGTTGTGCGAGGTTTTCACAGGATATGCTAAAGACCTCTGGAGGTAGACTTACACAGGAATGTTCATAACTATCTGGCCCTCAGTCTCTGCTCCTCCACTGTCTTATGAGCTAACTTAGTAGATTCTCCTTCAAGGTATCCCATGTAGCTTGCGTAATTTATCCAGCTAGTTATGACATGCATGGTAGTTTGGGGTGGGGTAGGAAGAGGTGAGACTGTAAGGTATGGCAGGGTTAGGTGTGACAGTGTTAAGTGTGGCGGTGTGTTATTGGGAGTGACAGTCTGAGGTGTGATGGTGTGAGGTGCGTCAGTGTGCAACGTCGTAGCATGATAGTATCATTTATCTTTTTAGCTTCCTGTGCGTGAGTATCTAAACACAATTGGGCAGGCAGGACGAAGCAAGTTTTCCAAACTCAGACGAGCATGCAACAGTTAAAAAAATTAAGGCTAACAAAAACCCTAGGGAAATTTTCTCTTTGCGTAAGAAATTTCACCTCCTGGTAAACGTTAGATTAATGGTGAGTATCTTGTGGCTGGAGGAAAGCATACATATTAAAAAACTTAATCTCGAGTCTGTCAGAGTCATAAGGAAAACCAGCATATCTCCGATGCTAGGTGAAAGCAAAAACATTAATTTTGAGTCCAGTGAGTCCTGGAGAAGTCTAGCACTATAAAGAAGTGAAGTGGGTGGGACTGGGAAAAACAGATGACAAAGCACGGTGGAGCTGTCCTACCCCCCCCGCCCCACACACACACACACACAAACACACCGCGAGAGTTATAGGGACATAAATTTGGTGCATCTGAGACTGGTACTGGAGCCTGGACTTGACGCTTTGTCACGGCAAGAAGGGAGGATCACAACAATTCGGGCGGGGGGGGGGGGGGTGCCATCAGTCAACACAGAATCACTGACACTAAGAAAATTGTTTATCCTCTGACAGAAAGAAATGTGACCCTTCTTTACAATATATCTAAAATAATTCAAAAGAGTATGGCTATAGCATTATTTTCACTCTAAGTCTATGCTACTGTAACTCTGAAATTTTTAGACACAGGTGATTATTGACCCCTTTCCACTTTCCACCATACTGATACATGATACACCTACAGTCACCTTTCTGAAATTTGAATTTCTCCTGAGTACATTAACTATACCCTAACTTCACGGACCATTAGATCACTAGGCGTTCAAAATTATACCCAAAATAAACCACAAAAATATTAGACCTACATGGCGAAATGTATTGAGAAACTGCCTTATGTGCGTATGACTTTTTTTTTACCAACTAGTCTATTGTACTGTAATTTAATTAAAAGACAACAGATGAAGAGATATCCCCGAAACTCAGTTCAGCGAGAACCATGTAACATAGGAAAGGAAAGCCTCCCACTCCAACAATTCCCATACAATAGGGTTTCTGGCGAAGGACCTGACTAAATCCCGTATAAACTATAGCACGTCAAGGATATTCGTCCAGCAACGATGACAGTCGTCCAGCAAAGTCTGCAATCACGCCCACATTGCATTAGCCAAATTACTGCAGGATGATGACCGAGCCCATCCGTTTAAGTTTTTTAGGTGCGCTCTGTCAGCATTTCTACGGACTCATAACGAAAAGATTGTTAAAGCGATACACGTACAATCCATCAGTGGTGAGTGGACTGTTATCCACCTTGGTGTTAGCTAGAGACCTAAGTTTCTTCTACTGATCTTGTAGTACATAATAGTCTTTGAAATATTGTCCCAACTGAACTCATTCTGGTGTTAAAGTTATGACCTTCAGGACATGGGCGCAGAATATGATATGCAATATTGATCATGACATTCGCACAAAAAAAAAAAAAAAAAAAACCTACATGAGACTGATTCTTATCAGTACTTGTGAAGGTACGAGAACATGTGCGCTCTCAGCTTGAATATTGCTCACCCTTGTGGAATGGATGTGGAGAGGTTGCATTAAAACAACTAGACAAAATTCAGAACAAAGCTGTTAGAATCATTAACAACCCTGCCATTACAAATAAACTACCTCCCCTGCAAGTAAGAAGGAATGTTGCCTCCCTTGCATTATTTTACAGATATTTTTTTGGCAAATGCTCAGACGAAGTTGCGTCCATGGTGCCACCTCTCCATGCCTTCCCTCGTGTTACACGGGCATCTGGTAGCGCTCATGACTGGAATGTCACTCAGCCGTATTGCAGAACTTCTGCCTATCAGAATTCTTTCATTCCCCGAACCGCATCTCACTGGAACTCGCTTCCCCAGGGTTGTTTCCCTCCAAATTTTAACCCACAGCTGTTCAAGCATAACTGTTACAGATATTTTATGAACAGAGGACACCAGTAATCTGGTGTATGGATTATATTTTTTATTCATTTGTTTTCCTTCCTCTGTTCTGTTATTTAATAAAAAAAAAAAAAGGTGTGGGGGAGGACGGAGAGACGTGGTGAAATCCTCATCGCCACTCCCCTTTTTGTCTCAGTTTCTCTCTTCTATTCACGTTCGTCAGTACTTTAAGGAAAACTGTAAAAAAAAAAAAAAAGTTAGAGGCGGGGTCAGACGCCATGGGTCACATAGCTGCAGTGCTCATCTCCATAAATCTTTGAGCCTAGTGTGAGTTACTCATCTATTATCCTGGGAAACAACAGCATTGTCCATAAAGTTACCATAGATGCGTTCAATGCGTTCCACTACTAAATAGGACACCTGGAGTTGGCAATCCACATTCCGATTGTTCTGTAGCCAAAATGTATATACTCAGCAGCTCTAAACGTTGACTACTGGCTGGCAGTAGTGAGCTGTGGTATGAGAAAAGTAGGCGGGCAGTAAGGGAAAGGAGGAGAGAGGGGTCGTGTGTCTTCATACCTACGTGCAATAATTAATCTAGTAAATTAAGGACAAGATTATAACAGGATTATTTATAGTATTATTGTTAAATGCAATGTTATTCCTTACTAGTCTTATACACGATGTTTATATCATGTTATGAATGACATTGCGAGCATAGTAGACGTGCATCCTGTTTCGTAGAATGTGGCCCTCTCTCTCTCTCTCTCTCTCTCTCTCTCTCTCTCTAGACAGATAGATAGGTAGATATAGATATAGATATAGATATAGATAGATACATCAACTCCTTTCTTTAGAGTCTGTATTCAGCATACTTATTTGGATCCATTCCTACAGTATGAAGGTGTTTCCCAAGGCATAGTTCTTAACACTACTCTCTTTTTATTGGTGGTGAAGTGGGCAATGAGAAAGCTTGGGTTGGAGGAGTGGCTGGTTAAGGTGGTTATGGCCATGTATGTGGATGCTCGCACCCATGAGGTAAGAGTGAATGGAGATTTGAGTGATGAGTTTTCCGTGAATGTTGGTGTGAATCAGGGGTCAGTTTTGATCCCCATGTTGTTTATCATGGCACTTGAAGCCCTCTCACGTGACTTCAGAAACGGACTCCCGTGGGAGATGTTGTTTGCTGATGATTTGGTGTTGATTGCAGAGAATGAAAGGGAGGCGAAGGAAAGATTTAGGAAGTGGAGAGATGGAATGGGGCACAAAGGCTTAAGGGCAAATGCAGATAAAACAAAGGTAATGATATCTAGGGTTGGTGGCGGTACAGTCAAAGTAGAGGGAGAATGGCCAAGTGCAGTTTGCCACAAGGGCATGGGAAGTAATTCCATCTTGTGCGGTGTCTGTGATAAATGGGTGCCCAAGAGATGTAGTGGTATTAGAGGCAGACTGCAAGATAATGCTGATTTCATGTGTACAGCATGTCGGGGAGACCAGGTGAAGATTGTCAGGCATGAAAACATTGAACTTGCTGGTGAGTCTCTTGAGTGTGTGGAAGAGTTTTGTTATTTGGGAGACATGTTATGTGCTGGAGGTGGGGCTGGAGCTAGCTCTGTGGCTAGAGTGAGAAGTGGTTGGAAGAAGTTCAGGGACCTGTTGCCTCCCCTGACACTGAAAGGACTCTCCCTACGTACTAAGGGGTCTTTGTATGCTGCATGTGTTAGGAGCGTGATGCTGTATGGTAGCGAGACTTGGCAGCAAAGCAAGTGGATATTTGCTGGCTCAAACATACAGAATGACAATGATTAGGTGGATGTGCAGTGAGCCTTTGCATGCAAGGCTTGGGGGGGGGGGACTGGGATTACAATGGAAGAGTTGAGAGGTAGGATGGGACTGGAGTGTATTGGTGTTGTGATGAGGAGAGGTAGGTTGAGATGGTTTGGGCATGTGGAAAGGATGGGGGATGATCGATGGGTGCAGAAGGTGAGAAGTGTTAATATGGGGGTTGGAGTTGCGAGGGGTACACCGAGAAAGACGTGGGACGAGGTCATTAAGTGTGACCTCAGGGTTAAAGGACTGAACAGGGAGGCTGCCATAGATCGTGCAGCATGGAAAGCCGCCATTAGGTGACCAAGGCCGACGCATGCAAGCATGTTGGTGCCTTCAAAAACGAAAACGATTACTGGGATTGTTTCTTGTCTCCCAGTTGAGGTTTGCTCATCTTTATAAATTATGTAGATGAGTATGCAATATAAGCCTCAAACTCTGACATCGCTGCCCTTGGTGCTCTTAGTCAATGTGCGGCATCCACTGCCTCAGAATGGGCTACCTCACATGGTTTCCGGTTTTCTCTTCTTAAGTCTCATGCTATTACTTTTACTCACTAGTCTTACTTCTCAGTCGCCTCTTTTTTTCTCTATGACATCCTCTCCCACACAAACCCTCTGCTTCCTTTCTTGGCCTTCTTTTCAACTCTCGTTTTACTTGGAAGGACCATATTGCCTCCTTGAAAATTTCAGCCTTGCGATGCCTCTGTCTGTTACAAACTTTGTCTCATGTGTTGTGGGGTGCTGATCGAACTACTCTCCTTCACCTCCATATTGTTCTCGTACTCTCCATATTTGATTATGGTTGTCAAGTTTATTTTCCGCTTCAGACACCGTCCTCCAACTTGATTCTGTGCATCATTACGGTTTGCATCTGGCTTTTGGTACTTTTAAACTTTCCCCAGCCGAGAGTCTCTATGCTAAATCAGGAGTGCCTTCTGCCATCATGCTTTACCTTCTCTTCGTACCTATGCTAAGTTGCACTGTTTTCCTAATACCCTTTCTCTACTATCTCCCAGTCCTGACAGACACGTTTCCCTCACATTCCAGGATCAAGCCACCTTTTGCAGTTCAGGCTTGCACTCTCCTCTCACACTCCTCGCTTAGAATACAGCCACACTGAACGTAACAAGCAGGGAGGTAGCGTCAAGCGATAAGTGGCAAGGTGAGCGTCAACGTGATTCCTGTCAAAATAGGAAGCAGCAGTCTCACAAGAAACAGATTGTCAGAAGTTGTTCATCGGTGCAGATATGCCTGGGGATGTCGCCAGGCAGTGTGCGACATTTTGGAACATGCTGCATCGCGTAGCGACGAACGTGGAGGGTGAGCGAGGCGACAAACCTCCCTGCTCATTCAGTGTGGCCACCCACATAGGATTTAGTGAGTTTAATCGTGTTGCCTCATCCCTCCTTGCTCAAGTTTCCCCATTCGTCGCGTTTGGTGCGGCCATACCCTTACTGTTAGTAATGTTTTTTCTTTTCGCACATGTTCTTCTCCCCTTTTGCAACATCCACAACCCCACGTTTGTCCTTCCATTTTCCCTTGTTCGAAGTCCAATTCTTCTTCATTCATTCTCCATTCCAAACTTTCTGACCATCTCTCCCGCCATTCCTCTGCAGTCCCTATATACACTGATGGTTCAAAAACCCCTGTGGGTGTTGGGTTCGTGGTTCTCTTTCCTGACACCTTTTATCATTTTAGCCTTCCTACCTATGTGAGGGTTCTAAGAGCAGAGCTATATGCCCTTTTTTTTTGCATTCTGGTATATTTGTCATGCCTCCTCTCTCTCATCTGAGATATTCTCTTATTCGTAAATAGTGCTCTGTCCCTTCTTCAGTCGCCTTCTGATTCTTACCCTTTAGTCCTCCATTCTTGGAATTGTTGTTCCATATCTCTTCTCGTCTTAAAATAGTCCAGTTCTGTTGGGTCCTAGGACATGTGGGCATTGCAGGCAATGAACTTGCTGATCAGTTGGCTTGCATGGCAGTTGCCAGAGACGCCTCTCCGTCCTTCTTCATTCCAGTCTCTAATTTCCTTCCTGCCCTATCTTCCCTCCTTCAACACTGGTGGCAGTCTTGTTGAAGATCTGTCACTAATAATAAACTCCGTATTGTTAAACCCTTTATTTTTCCCTAGTAGGTGGTGGCGACCGTCATCCACGCACTTGATGTAATGCTGCCTACTTCTTCCTAAGCCTTTATCATTCTTTTTCTGTGCCTGCCCTCCTCTCTTCCTATTTCTCCCATCTTTCCTATCACATATTATTGCTTTTCCTTTCTTTACAGGTGGCTTTACATTTAGTTACAAGCCAAATGGTTTCCTCTAAGCCAAGAAACCATTTACAACGCTGGGTGGTAACCATATAACCAAACCATACGTGCTCCCTACGTGTCAACAAGTGAGTTGGTGGAGGGTTACTGCCCCTCACTGTAAAACAAATAACTCAAAGCCAAATGGCCACTCCTTACGGGATTATGGCGTCTGGCAATAGACAGATAGATTGATAGATAGATAGACAGATAGATAGACAGACTCCTTGCCAACCTAACAGGAGGTGGGACAGTGCTTTAGCTTCTCTGAGAATTGGTCATAAGACTTACCCATTCTTATTTCATGTCTGGTGATCGCCCTCCCCTCTGTACTCACTGCAGTTCCATCCTATCTGTACGCCATATTTTCCTTGATTGTCCTCTTTACGCTCTTATTTTCCTTTCTTGTCTCACCTCCACGTCCTCCCTTCTTGCAGACTTCCTTCGAGAATCACAGTATTTTTCCTTCCCTAAAATCATGTCCTTCCTTACCTCTACTGGTCTACATCTAATTCCGTTCCCAACTTCAGTAACCCCATCTGTAATATGATATAATTCTTCCATTGACCAATCTTTCTCACCACGCCGAGTCTGTAATCCCGGCCCACCCAGCATACACAGCTTGTAGCCGATGATCTGGCTGTGTGTTGGATTTTGGCACTAGTTTCTTCTTTTTCTCCTTCTTCTTCTTCTTCTTCTTCTTCTTCTTCTCTCTCTCTCTCTCTCTCTCTCTCTCTCTCTCTCTCTCTCTCTCTCTCTCTCTCTTTCCACAGTAAACACCAGGAAGTTTTGACCGTTCTTCACGTATAATGGATTTGTCAAGTGGAGCACTTCCTAGCTTGTTTGTATGTGCAATACTATTTACTGAATGCAACAAGAATGACAGCACTCGGAGATTACACACCTCCGTCAGCGCTTATACCAGACAACTCAGATCATTGCTAAATTTTAATGAACTCTTTCCTGGTCATTGACCCACATAATCATCAAATTTCATCGAAATCCATCAATAAATTTTTTAGATGTCTTGTGAACGAAAAAAAAAAAAAAAAAAAAAAAGCCTGAATGGGTCTCCAACCTAGATCACCATCAACATTCAATCAACTCTTCCTTGGCCCATGACCCACATATCCACAAACTTTCATTGGCATCCATTAATAACTTTTCAAGATATCTCTTTAAGTCGGGATGGTACAGCCAATGGACACTCTTCCAAACTACCACAGAGGCTCCATATATATATATATATATATATATATATATATATATATATATATATATATATATATATATATAAAATCATCATCATCATCATCATCATCATCCTTTTGAGTATCCATTGCAGGACCGGCCTATATATATATATATATATATATATATATATATATATATAATCATCATCATCATCATCCTTTTGAGTATCCATTGCAGGACCGGCCTATCTCGACCAAAGTCGGGACGATACAGCCAATGTATCTCTACCAAGTGGCTTAGGATGTCTAGTAGAGATTGTATGAAGGATGACAAGTGATTGTAAGTGTAAGTATTGTGTTGGAGTGGCTTTGGATGTGTGTGTAGCCTGTGAACCAAGTGTAATCGGCCCGCGGAAGCCGACTGGGTGCAAGCATACTTTACAGTATGCGACACTGGTTCAACCACAGCACCCCTGGTGTTCGCCAATGCAGTACATGGCCGGGTGAACACTCCCAAAGTTTATTACCCTGGTGGGGCGTGAGCCCTGGCTCACCCGCATACGAAAACGCACACTCTACCACTGTACCACAGAGGCTCTCTCTCTCTCTCTCTCTCTCTCTCTCTCTCTCTCTCTCTATATATATATATATATATATATATATATATATATATATATATATATATATATATAAATATATATATTGTTACAGAACAGAGAAAGATAATGTACACTTTAAGTGAGAATACTAATAATCACTACTGTCCCGTAAAGGTCCAGGTTCAAAACAAAAGAGTTAGGTAAAATTACAAGTTAAAGTTTAATGCTCAAACTAACAACAAAACATTCAGGACTCATAAGGATAATGTAATGGCAAAAAACAGGTTAAATATATGGTTAACTGCAATAGCCTCTATTAACACGAAATTAGCAAGAGTAAATTTATCTAAGTCAGCCCTGATAAAATGAAAATAC
The DNA here is from genome assembly GCF_032717465.1 of Coenobita brevimanus. Taxonomy (NCBI): domain Eukaryota; kingdom Metazoa; phylum Arthropoda; class Malacostraca; order Decapoda; family Coenobitidae; genus Coenobita; species Coenobita brevimanus. Next base: position 20,573,355 of record NC_137046.1, read on the forward strand.
ACTGGGTAATGCTCAGTTAATGCAAGATAAATTATTACAGATACAAACTATTATTAATGGGATTCTCCGTCTGGCAGCCGTGGCGACAACACCTCTTCCCCCAGCTCTCCCAGCAACAGCTCTGGCTGTACCCGGGAGTTAGTGAAATCAGGTTTCACTCCCCCTAGAGTTTCTCGCCACTGCCTGACTATTTCCGAGTGTTTGCACAACTTTTCGTTGAGCTTTGGAGAGCCTCTCTCCTTTCTTTGTTTTTGTTTTTTGTTTTTGTTTTTTGTTTCTCGGCCTGCCGTGTAGTGTCCCTCACCGTAGTACGACGCCGAACCCTGAAGGGGTGCCGCAGGGCACTTCCATGAAGGGGGGCCTTTAGGGCCTGGTTAAAGGAGGCGGTGAGGGCGGCAATTTCTGTTAGGGCTAGGAGTAGGCATGTCCCTCACGGGGCAGTGACGGGGCTTCCCTCGGCGCCCTTTAGAGGGCGGGGAAACCTACCCCCGTTACTGTAGGTAGGTTTGTGTTGGCCGAGTTTTTTTTTTTTTCGATATTTAGTTTAATTTAACTTGTTAGGTCTGCTGTAGGAATTAATCTGCATAGCAAATTAGTTCTGTGGCAGCCCTAACTTAGTTTTTCTAAACTAAATTATACTTCAGATTGCGTGCCTGATTTCTATACGTACCTTTTAGGCCTCTTACGGCCTCGCACGTGATCTACTCCCTTCAAGAGGGAGCGAGAAGACCTGAGGTTTTAGGTATTCATCAACATGCCAACATGCCTAGAATCAAAGTAAAGCATAGAAACAGCAAACTTCGCAGTACCCAGTTGGAGCTGCTGGAGCTGCTGTCACAGCATAACATTCCAACATATAAAGTAATTGCTACCAATGACTCTGATTCTGCTCATCAGTGATGAAAAGAATGCAGACAAGTTGCTCACTGGTGAATGCAACCAAGATCTTGTTGCTAAAGGGTATGAGCCAGTAATACCACCACAACTAAGAGTGAAGAAGTCTGTAGTCATCAAAAATGTGGATGACATAATATATGAGAATGATGAGGCAGAAATCAAGAAAGAAATAGCCACCTGCAATCAATACTTGAAGGAAAATGATGTTGAGGATGTTTACAAATTCCCTAACTCAAAAACCATTAAAGTAACATTTAAACAAGTTGCTCAAGCAGAAAAAGCTACTGATTCTGGACTTAAAATGTTCTACCTAAGTGTTCCTAGCCACAGAATAAAGCAGGAACAATTCTACCCGATCATGACTTGCTATAAATGCTATGCTGTGGAGGAACACCTGACTAAAGACTGCCCACAGCCCAAGGAATTCCAAGTGTGCTCACTGTGTAGCAGCAGTGAGCATATTTGGAAGGATTGTAAAGCCCACACAAAAACCTGTGTAAACTGCAAGGGGAACCATGCTACTACTGCAATGGCATGTCCCAAGAGAAAAAAGGCAGTACAGGAAAAAAGGAAGACAGCAGAACAACAACAACAACAACAGCAACAAACCAATCAAACCCGAACCTACAGTGCTGTTACTTCTGCTTCCAGCACTAGCCCACCCAGTGCAAATAACACAGCCTTTCCACAACTCCCTGTTCCTCCCAGCACCATACTTTATTGCATATATGAGGCACATGTCCATAATGCAGCACAACCAGGAACATATGCCACCATACTCAATACTCTGTTCAAAGAAAATGGAGTCCCCACAGTAAAAGCTCCTAACAATCCCCCTTCAAATGACATAATCAACAAACAACTAAACTCTGAAAACGCAACAAACACCTCATCTGCCAGCACTAATAACTCAAACACACACAATGACAATGACACTCATAGCACTTCCCAACATACCAACAAACCACAGAGAGCACCAACCCCCCACCCAGATTTGGACAACAACTCTCCTACCCACCATTCCCGTTCTCCATCACCAAGCCACTCTATTACCTCTGATACCACAGATGTCTCTATTGATGAATCTCATACTGACTCAGATGAGGAGGAGCATGAACAACAACAAACGAATGAGATTGATCACGAGCAAATAAACACAACAGAAACGACAGGGGCTACCTCATACCATGACAACACAAATGCAAAACAACTGGGAGAAATTACCCTAATCAGCATACCATCAGTCATACAACAGCTCACAAACGGTAGAATGAATAAAGTAGATGTTGCACATTCAATAAAGAAAGCCGTCATTAAGATCAGGCATGACACAAAACTGGAAGATGATGCAATATACCGTCTTTTCTCTGAGAACAAAATCGATATACAGACTTGTTCTACATTCTCAGTAGACAAAAACAAACTAAAAACACTCCCACATATCTTTCATGAAGCCTCCACCAGACCAGCAAGGACCACACGTTCCAATAAGCCACAGTTATGAACACCATCAAAGTTATTCAATACAATGTCTTGAATTGGGCCACTCATAAACATACCTTGATAACTGTCTATAAAACAATACAGCCCGATATAATACTTATTAATAGTCATGGAGTCAAGGACAGTGATAGCCTTAAAATCTATGGCTACACTGTTCATAAAAGAAACACTAGTGGCGAGAATAGTGATGGATCTGCTATCGCAATCAAATATGGGCTGACATATAAATTACATGACGATTTTATTACTGACTTCCTTGCCATAACTATACAGACAACGACTGGACCAATACAAATAGCGACTACTTACATCCCCCCCAGACGACCATTCCTCTCCTTCCCAGACGCCCATAAATTACTGTATGACAATGACCCGACATACTTACTTGGCGACCTTAACGCTAAACACACAGCACTAGGAGACAGATATGACAACACAGTAGGACGAAACATCATGACATTCATTAACAATGGTAGGGCAATTCATGCTGGACCTAACTTCCCCACATTCATTAGACAAGACTGCTCCACTTCACCTGACATCATTTTGACTAATAATCAGGCACATCATCACATATACTCGCAACCTGGCCCCATTACCACCTCTGACCACATACCCATTATTCTGACAATCTCATCATCACCCATTCATATTCCTGCATCACCCAGACTAAACTACCGACTAGCTGACTGGAATCATTTCAGGACTACAGCAGAGAATGCCCTCCCAGACACAACCCCACTTGACAACACGACTTTAGAGGACATAGACACAGCGTTAGAACAGTGGTTCTCGGCAATTAAGACGGGGATTGCGGCCTCAATACCCATGACAACAACAAGAATAATAAACGCACAAAGACACTCACCTGAATTACAAGCACTGCAGACACAATACACACGACTGTACAACCTAGCCAGACGACAAGGACTGACATATGACGAATACCGTGAATACAGACAAATACAAGAACAAGTAAAAACTCTTTGCAGACGACTCACCAACGATCACTGGAATCACAAAATTTTACAGTTGTCAAATAAATATCAAGACCCTGCAACATTTTGGAAGGAAATAAAACTACTTAAAGGAACAGACAAACAACCCACTCCATACATCACAGATGAACAAGGTAACAAAATTCATGACACCCAAGACCAGCTGGATCTTTTCACTCAACACTGGAGAGATGTCTTCCGCATCTCTGATGACGAAAACGACGACTTTGACGATGACAATGAACACAGAATATTACAACTTTTACACGACAACAGACACAGGACATACCCACATGACACAGCAGACTTCTCCAGACTGACGCATGACAACCCCCTCATCAGACCTATCTCTATTGTTGAACTCAGGGCAGTTGTTATTAAAACCAAAAACACCGCACCGGGAAGATCAGGAATAAACAAACAAGTAATTCAAGAGTGCTCCCAGACATTAATTGAAAGACTCCTAGAAATATTTAATGCTTCATTATCAGCCGGTTATTACCCAGACCGGCTGAAGGAAGCCATAATAACTTTGATTCCCAAGTCCAACAAAAAGACCATGACGCCAGCAAACTTTCGACCCATTTCACTGCTGGAAGTTCCTGGGAAAATGTTTGAAAGGATAATAAATAACAGACTTAGACATTACCTGGAAACAAACAGACTGCACAATCCAAGACAGTATGGCTTTAGACCACGCCATGACACCACAAAAGCCATAGCCATCGCGTATGAAACCATCGCCCAGACTCTGTCAAATAAACATCAATGCTGCCTGGTCCTTCGGGATGTCAGTAAGGCATTCGACAAAGTCTGGCATGATGGCCTTAAACATAAACTATTACAACTTGACCTTCCATTAATACTAGAAAAATTCCTGTGTGACTTCATTACTGATAGGACGGCACGAATAAAACATAAGAACAAAATAGAGGACATAATACAACTTGAAAGCGGGGTGCCACAAGGAAGCGTCATCTCTCCCACCCTTTACATCTTGTACACGAGAGACATGCCCCCTCCCCCACATGACTGCCTCGATATAATGTATGCCGACGATGTCACACAAATAATAACATACCCAGGACGCTCGAAGGCCATGATGGCCAACAAAATATCCCGAGAAATCGCAAGAATAAATGATTATGAAAAACTATGGAAGATCAGAACAAATCAAAATAAATTCAAAATAATTCCTATAGCACAGTTCAACATGCGGAATATCATTGTAGACGGGGATATGATAAATACCACTAATGAGGGCACTATGCTGGGCCTCACCATCACCTCCAGAGGTATCATTAAACAGGCGAATAATATAACTAACAGAGGCAAAATCATACTATCAAATCTATACCGCTTCCGTTCACTATCTATTAAAATTAAAACTCACCTAGTAAAAGCGTTCCTCCTCCCAGTCCTCGAATACCCTCCAGTGCCACTAAACATCATATCAAGAACACAGAAACTTAAACATCAAAGGATACTAAACAAAGCTCTAAGGTTTGTATAAAATGATCGTTACCCTTACGATCACACTACCATCCAGCTACATAACAACTGCAAGCTAAATCCATTAAACCTAAGAGTACACAAAAGAGCAACTAAAATATGGACAACACTGGAAGAGGCCGGGAGTATTGAACAATTTATCAAAGGAGAATATAGGCGGACGCACCAGTGGTTCCCCAGCTCCCTGCATAATTTGCAAGAAGATCCAGACCCCTTATACACAGCCTGAAAAAGAAAGAAAGGTACATTAATGAACAGAAATATAAGCACCAAACCCTCCTACTCCACTAATTCCCACACCGTAAATCCCTAGCCCGTTTAATCCCCCACCACCCCGCTATAATTCCCGCCAGTTTAATCCCCCGCTACACCTCCTACACTACCGCACTCCTTTCCCGTCTTCACTACCGCATTCCTTTCCTCCTCTACCTTACCCTCCTTACCCTTGCCTCTCCCATCCTCCCCCCAAGAACCCGTTAGGCCACCACCCCCACCCTTACCCTACCACCCTACTACCCCAGACCCCGAGGCTATAAACTTGTCAGCCTCAGATCTCCCCTCCTGGAAAAAAAAAAAAAAAAAAAAAAAAAAAAAAAGATGAGGTGTAACCGAGACCAATAAGTGGAATCGGCCCTCCAAATATGAAATAAAACAAAAAGTAAATAAATAAATAAAAAGATGAGGTGTAACCGAAACCCAAAAGGGGAATGGGCCCTCCAATATATAAAATAAAATAAAAAACAAATAAATAAATAAAAAGATGAGTTGTAACCGAGACCAATAAGTGGAATCGGCCCTCCAAATATATATAATAAAATAATAAATAAACAGATAAAAAAGATGTATGAATGTTTGTGTCAATATGAAAAATAAAATAGAATAAATAAATAAATAAACAACATCAGATGAAAACAAAAGTGAATGCCACATTTTCACCAAACACAATACCACATATGAGGACACCTGCAAGCCATCAAGCCCTCTCTTGCACAAATAAAATATTGAGACGGGAGCAGCGAGAATCTATATATAAAATAACAAGAACATGATCAGCCACAGCAATGGGGACAGCCCCCAAACTTTCTTTCTCTGACTTTCTTTCTTCACTTCCCCCACACTGTTTTCTTACTACTTCTTATCTTCTTTCTCTCGCTTTTCTATCCCAAGTCAAGTCAAGTCATTATTAATGATGACTGACATAAAGAACCTTACATAAATCACAAAAACTTCACTAGGCCTACAAATTAAACTTATGCTATACAGTACAAGAACAAAATGCAACAACACTTATACTCAAATTACACAGCTGCTAGATGGTTGGAGACTTCCTGAGCACTCAATAATAACTGTACAGGGGAGGACAGAGATGTGAACAAAATGAGGAGCAGATCTAAGTGGCAATAATGGAGAGACTGAGCTCATTATATAGGGGCCAGCAGAGCTTGATACAACTTGTAAGAAGGACGCGCAAATGAAGCCATGGGGACAAAGAGCTGAAAATCCTGCTCTTAACAACAGAAAGAACGACTTACTCTACTATAACGGTAGAAGGGGGGGACTGAGGCAGAACACGCTCGTGATCAAACATGCAGCATACTGTACGTTAGAATTACACAAAGGATGATGAAATCATAGGCTATGTAACACCTCCCCACAAAGAAAAAGAAATTTACAAAGGAAATTTCTTATTACTCTAAAACAATCTGTCTAAAGTCTAGATAAGCAATCTGCAATAACATTTTCTTTCCCCTTGACATGTTGTATGTCTAATGAATACTCCTGAAGAAGTAGACCCCATCTTGTCAATCTCTGATTTTTATCTTTAAACTTACTAAGGAATTTCAGTGGGTTATGATCGGTATAAATGACTATGGGGTCAAAACCAGAACACAAATAAAATGAAAAATGCTGTAAACCCAAAATCAAGGCCAAAAGCTCTTTCTCAATAGTTGAGTAGTTCTTTTAAGGTGGAGTGAACTTCTTACTGTAATAAGATACAGGATGTTCAATACCCTGATCATCCTCTTGCAGCAAAACAGCCCCAGCTCCTGTATCACTTGCATCAACAGCCATCTTAAAAGGCTTAGCAAAATTTGGAGTAGCGAGCACTGGCTGACTTAATAGGATAGCTTTAAGTTTGTTGAAAGAGGATTCACAGTTATCGGTCCAGACAAATTTAACTCCCTTTTTCAGTAGGTCTGTAAGTGGTGATACAAGAATAGAAAAGTTAAGAACAAATCTCCGGTAATAACCTACCATTCCCAAAAATCTTTGTAGCTCTTTCCTACTTTTAGGTCTGGGAAGATCACTTATAACCTGAACCTTAGCTGCTGGTGGTGCAAGATGTCCATCACCAATTACATACCCAAGGTACTGAACTTTAGCTTGACCAAACTCACACTTTGATAAATTAGCTACAAGATTAGCCTGAACTAAACGCTCAAGAAATTTACTGACATGGCATAGGTGAGCTTTCCAGTTGTCACTGAAGATTAATACATCATCAATATAAACAACACACCCTGCCAAACCCTCTGTTACAACATTCATGAGCTTCTGAAATGTGGCGGTGCATTCTTCATACCATACGGAATTACAGAGCATGCAAAAGTCTTTCCTAGTGTTACAAAACATGAGACCTCCCTAGCATGTTCAGTCATAGGTACTTGCCAGTATCCCTTTAACAAATCAAACTTACTTATGTACCTAGCCTTTCCGATCTTGTCTATGCAATCTTCCACACGAGGGAGAGGGTAAGTGTCTGTTTTGGTTATCTGATTAACACGTCTGTAGTCAATGCAAAGCCGCTGTGACCCACCTGGCTTAGGGACCAGAGTGACAGGAGAACTCCACTCGCTCTGACAGGGCTCAATCATCTTGTGGTCTAACAGGTAGCCAAGCTCCTTCTGGATGAGAGGAACTTTCACTGGGTTCACACGGTAAGGAGGCAATTTAATTGGCTTTGCGTCTCCAACATCGACATCATGCATCAACACAGTGGTTCTTCCTGGAGTGGCACGGAACACTTGCGGGTACTCCTGCAGTAATGCCGAAAACTCCTGCCTTACCTCGGGAGGTAGATGAGAAAGCTTAATCTGGAGATCATTCATGATATCAGGATTCTTCCCCAGACTATCACTCAGGCTCATACTGCATGGGAGAACTTCACTTGCAGACTCGGGTGGAACAGCTACAGTGCAGACTGGGTTATTTTCGTCCCGCCTGTGATATAACTTTAGCATGTTGATGTGACATAGTTGCTTGTTCTTTCTACGATCTGGTATGGCGATGACATAGTTGACATCACTGAGTTTCTTCTCCACGAAATAAGGACCACTAAACTTGGCTTGAAGAGGTTGCCCATGCACTGGTAGCAGAATCAAAACCTGATCTCCTGGCTGAAAGTGGCGCAACCTGGACTTCTTATCATACCAAGTCTTCATCTTCTCCTGAGCAGCTCCTAAATTCTCTCTCGTCAGCTGTAAAGCAGTGGACAGCCGTTCTTTGAACTTCATCACATACTCCAGCAGGTTGACGTCATCTTCCTCCGACAGCCAGCATTCCTTGAGTAACTTAAGGGGTCCTCTTACTTCATGGCCAAACAGTAGTTCAAAAGGTGAGAAGCCCAGTGATTCATTTGGAGATTCTCTTGCGGCAAATACGACGAATGGAAGACCTTTATCCCAGTCTTTCTGATGTTCCAAACAGTATTTCTTGAGCATCGATTTGAGTGTTTGATGATATCTCTCCAACGCTCCTTGGGTCTGGGGATGGTAAGCTGAAGACGTGATCTGGGTGATGCCCAACTCTTTCAGAGACTGCTTGAAAACGTTTGACATGAAATTACTTCCCCGGTTTGACTGTACCTCCTTGGGCGGACCAAACTTTGTGAAGAACCCTAGCATTTCCTTAACCACGTTCTTTGCTGAGATATTTCTAAGTGGAATGGCTTCAGGATAACGAGTAGCCATATCAATCAGGGTCAACACATAAGAAAATCCTGAAGAAGTCTTAGGAAGAGGGCCCACAATATCCACCAACACACGGGTGAAAGGCGCCTCAAAAGGAGGAATGGGAACTAGAGGTGCAACCTTTTCGGTCTAATTACACTTTCCCACAACTTGACAGGTGTGACAAGACTTACAATACCAGGAAACATCCCTGAAGATACCTGGCCAGTAGAAGTGTTTCAAAATGCGTGCCACAGTCTTCCTCACTCCAAGGTGTCCTGCCAAACTGGAATCATGAGCCACTCTAATGATATCCTGCCTACAAACACGAGGGATGACAACTTGATGTACAACCTCCCATTCACAGTCGGCTGATGCTGTTGGGGGTCTCCACTTCCTCATAAGTACTCCTGACTTTACATAATAACAAGTAGAAGCACCGGCTGACTCTTCTTCACTGTAAGCAGAGTTAGCTAGACCTTTCAACTCAGGGTCAGCAACCTGCAACTCAATCAACTCTTGACGAGACAAATTATCAACACTATGGGGTACTGCCTCATCTGGTGAGTGGTCCAAATTGGCAAGAAAAGTGTCAGCTAGGATAACATCATCATCATCATTATCCTCTAAATCACCAGTAACTTTAGACTTAGCCCTAGTGACAGCACATGCAGAGAACACATCAGGGACATCACAATCCTGGGCCGCAGCCACTGGCTCACTAGACAACTGAGGAGCTGGACACACTTGACTTCCACCAATATCATTTCCAAGTAAGAAAGTTACACCTGACATTGGGAGTGTCTCAACCAACCCAACCATAACGGAACCATTAACAAAACCAGACTCTAAATTCACTCTGCACAGAGGGACAGAGAAGTAATTATTCCCTACACCTTGTAAGATTACAGTTTCATCAGAGGAATTAACATTAGAGCCTAGAACACTGGTCAGCATAAGGGATTGGCAAGCACCTGTATCACGATATATTTTAACTGATTTCCTGTCATTACTGTCCAGAGGACTGACAAAACCATCAGACAGGAAATTAGCACATGAACTCTTGAGAGTGTCACCCACGTTACTGCTCAAAAGAGGAGCTCCATCATGAAAATTTAAGTAACCCCTCAAAGCATGTTCAGTTAACTCAGTTAAAGAATTCTGGGAACTCTCAAGAGTGGAAACTAGACCAATTGACTGAACATTTAAAGACTCCTTTTTGTTCACATCACGCTGTCTCCTGAAACATTTCTCCGTAGTATGACCAAGCTTACTACAATAAGTACATTTACTTTTCTGAAATCTAGAGGTGAAGCTGGTATTTACTTCCTGAGAAACATCATCTTTATTCTCTTTCCTGTTACCTGTACTCTGAGTAGAGGCAAAGTACTTACTCTCAGCTTTCCCTTTTTCTCTAGAATATCTCTTGTGAGTGAGAACATATTCATCAGCTAAAACTGCAGCATCAGACAAATTATCTATTCTTTTCTCATCAAGATATAGGCTTACATCTTTATAAATACACCTTTTGAAGTCCTCCAGCAAAATCATCTGCTTAAATTTGTCAAAATCAGAATCCACTTTCTTAGAATTTAACCACTGCTCTAACAGATCTTCTTTGATTTTTGCATACTCAACATGGGATTGCTTATCTTGCTTGTAAGTTCTCCTAAATTTTACTCTATAGGCTTCAGGAACAAGCTCATAGGCCTTAAGAATCAAGCTCTTAACTACATCATAATTATCAGATTGATCCTGAGGCAAAGATGCATAAGTTACTTGAGCTTTACCGGTGAGAACAGTTTGAAGGAGTACTGGCCAATACTTTTTGGGCCAATTAAAACCTGTAGCTACCCTCTCAAACAACTGAAAATACTTAGTTAAATCAGATTCATTAAAAGGAGGGACAAGTTTAACATTTTTAGCCACATCAAAATCATCAGAGCCAGATGATCCAGTTCCACATTGTTGCATGCGATACTCATGGTCTGCCTGAATTCTAGCAAGTTCAACTTGTGCCTCAGCCTCCTTAGAACGGGCCTGAAATTCAGCCTCCTTAACACAAGCCTCCTTAGCCTGAGACTCAGCCTCCTTAGCACGTGCTTGAAATTCAGCTTCCTTCACACGAGCCTCCTGCAGGGCTAGCTGTAACTTAGCTAATTCAATCTGCGTTCGCTCATTTGGAGGAGTTACATTAAACAAGCTTTCATTAATCATGTCAACAATTTGATCTTTAGAATGATGAGAGCGAACAGCAATTCCCAATTGTTGAGCAACAAGCTTAAGTTCATTCTTTGTTCTGTTTTCTACATCACACACTGTTTGCACATTTGACAAAACATCTTTGGCTTCATCAAGTGTAGTAATAATAGACATCATGAATAAATCACAGTCACAAAATATCGAGCAATATCCTTATGACAATATCCTGAATATCCTGATAAGAGGTCGCCAAATTTATGTTACGGAACAGAGAAAGATAATGTACACTTTAAGTGAGAATACTAATAATCACTACCGTCCCGTAAAGGTCCAGGTTCAAAATAAAAGAGTTAGGTAAAATTACAAGTTAAAGTTTAATGCTCAAACTAACAACAAAACATTCAGGACTCATAAGGATAATGTAATGGCAAAAAACAGGTTAAATATATGGTTAACTGCAATAGCCTCTATTAACACGAAATTAGCAAGAGTAAATTTATCTAAGTCAGCCCTGATAGAATGAAAATACACTGGGTAATGCTCAGTTAATGCAAGATAAATTATTACAGATACAAACTATTATTAATGATGACTGACATAAAGAACCTTACATAAATCACAAAAACTTCACTAGGCCTACAAATTAAACTTATGCTATACAGTACAAGAACAAAATGCAACAACACTTATACTCAAATTACACAGCTGCTAGATGGTTGGAGACTTCCTGAGCACTCAATAATAACTGTACAGGGGAGGACAGAGATGTGAACAAAATGAGGAGCAGATCTAAGTGGCAATAATGGAGAGACTGAGCTCATTATATAGGGGCCAGCAGAGCTTGATACAACTTGTAAGAAGGACGCGCAAATGAAGCCATGGGGACAAAGAGCTGAAAATCCTGCTCTGAACAACAGAAAGGACGACTTACTCTACTATAACGGTAGAAGGGGGGGACTGAGGCAGAACACGCTCGTGATCAAACATGCAGCATACTGTGCGTTAAAATTACACAAAGGATGATGAAATCATAGGCTATGTAACAATATATACAGTAATCCCCCCAATATCCGACGTAATAGAGCCAAAGGCACGTCCGGAGAGTGGTCCACTCCGGATATTGGGCCCCAGCCTCCTGGATTTGTACTTATGGACCCTAACTCTGAAAAACACCTAAACAACTCCCTCTGGACATGCATTGCACCTACTTAAGACCCAAATCACACCAATAAGGGACATAAAAGACTGAAATAAAGGCAAAAGAACCATAAAATGAGATTTTAGAGGTGAGTTTATACAATATTAAACATTCTGGTACTTACAACAAGTCCCTGGCTCCTGGACTGGTAGTTATGGACCCTAACCTAGCCTAACTCAGAAAAACACCTCCCTACTGCACATGCATAGCACCTAAGACACTATTCACACCAATAAGGGACATAAAAGAGTGAAATGAGGTGTTAGACGTAAGTATGGAAAATACAGTACAATATGAAACCTTGTGGGTACTTACAGCAAGTCCCTGGCCATCTCGATGAATAACCCGCCACCTCTCAGACTCTGACAGTAAGAAGGAGTTCCTGAAGCACTTGCAGTACACTGTTCATGAAGTCTTGCACGAACTTAGTCATTTGCACTCAGAATTCGATTCTCTTAACACTGTGCACTCTTGTCTTACTTGTGCTCCATGTACCTTAATGAAATAAGTGTTGCACTCTACACTTAAAGTCTTTCCACTCATAAAACCATTTTCTAAACATAACACACTCTAGTTAATTTACCTTACATTGAAAGTCAATTAAATCTTTGTCTTTTCACTTAGAACTCAAATTCCTTAACACTATGCACTAATTTTTTGTCACTGCACAACACTGCAAATTCCCGTGTGGTCTAGTGGAGAAGTTCTAGGTGTCTAATCACTGTCAGAGTCTGAGAGTAGCTCATGCAAGTGACCTAAGGGTGCGTCGCTGGGTCGTGGTGATGGCGTACCCACTGCAGACGACTCTGAAGAGAGGCACAAACTCACATCGAGTAGTGACTCCACCGTGCCTGATGTGCTGGGCTGTGGCTCGGAGCATGAGGGCCTGTCTTGGGGAGGCAATGGAGTGGAGCCAGGGCTGGGCACAGTGGGGGTCACAGGCCTGAAAAAGCTGCCAATCGTTGATTGATGCAAGGAACGACGATTTTGATGATTAATGATGCGCTGCCTGAAAGCGCTCGCTTCCCCCACAAGTCCCAAGCCCCCATCTCCCTGTCGCAGTCCGGGTGCTCCAGGTAGTCCAGAACGAACTCTAGGTGTTCCCGGAGTGCGCTCAGCTTGGGGATGGCTGGAATAGTGTCATGCTGAGAGGAGTCCACATCATCGTCGCTGTCCTCATCAGAATCTTCAAGCTGGGTACTGACACCTGCAACTGAAGATGCAATCTCGATATCAGACAATGTCTGATACCCAGGATCGCCCTCGTCGTCATCCAACGCACTTCGCCCACATCAACGTCGTGTGCATGCTCACATAGACGTGCATGGAAGTCATCCACATCAAAACCTAGGAAATCGTGCTCCACATCCGTTCCGAAAAGCAGACAAGATCAACCATTTTCTAGAGTCTTGACAGGGATTTCCTTCCATGCACTGGCCCAGTTGTAGATGGCAGACTTGATGTAGCAGCGAAGGTTTTCCAAAGTTCGCTGGCCTCGCATGTCCCGTCCCTCCCTGTGCTCGTCCTCGTCCTCGAGAACAACTATCACCTCGTCCAGGAACTTCCATCAGTACAGCCTCTTCGTTGCCACGATCACTCCTTGGTCCATTGGTTGGATGAGAGCAGTAGTAGTAGGTGGCAGAAACATGCACCTAATGCGCCCATTCTCAGCCACCAACTCCTTGTCGCACAGGTGGGCAGGTCCATTGTCAAGGAGGAGGACCTTTACCTGGTCACGTGGGATTCCCAGTTTCTCCGTCTGGTAATGGATGACCTCCTTGACGAAATGGCGGTGGAACCAGTCTTTGAAGATCTGGGCTGTGAACCATGCCTTCAAGGAATGGTACCAGACGACAGGAGGGACATCCATCACCCCACGAAGACATGGAGGTTGCTTTGCACGGCCAACAATAACAGGCTTGAGCCGGTGCAGCCGTTAGCATTGACACAACACAAAGGAGATATCCGTTGCTTGCAGAGCTTGCAGCCAGGTACACGCTTCTCCGTCTCCTCGGCTAGAGGGTTCGTAGGCAAAGAGCGATAGAATAAGCCAGTTTCGTCAACATTGTAGACTTGACTGAGGGTGAGGCCCTCCCTGTCGATCAAGCGCTTCACCTTGTGCCGAAGCTCATCTACTCCATCCTCATTGGCGTCCAAAACTTCGCCATGAGACTTACGGTTGGTAAGGCCATGTCATAACTTGAATGCGAAGAGCCAACCTTCGGATGCCTTGAAGTCTAGGGCATCGTGAAGCCTTGCGAACTTCTCAGCAGCAGCCTTCAGCTCCGTGCCATGCACCATCACATGAGCAGCACGTTTCTGTCGATACCAAATCAACATGGAGCAGTCGACTTCTGCATACTTGGGAGTATACATCACCTTCCTCTCCACGTCGTGTTTGCTTTTCGACGAGAAGTTAGCTGTGTACTGCATGAGTTTGTCGTGGGATCTCTTGATATCAAACAAAGTAGATCGAGCCAGGTTGAATTCACGAAGGATGCGTGAGGAAGACAATCCCGTATCCACCTTGTCCAGTATCTCCCTCTTCTTCTCCAGAGTCAAAACCACTCTCTGCCTCTACTCAGGCAGCGGGGCCATCATCACACACACGAAGAAGAGGCACGAGAGCAGCAGGAGAGCCTGCAGCAGGTAAGGCATCACCACAAAAGTGAGCACGTGGGCGGCCATGACGACGAGCATGCACATACAACGAGAGACAGGCGGTAAGTGGGGAGGATGCAGGGGCGCTCTAGCGGACATCAGCAAAACGACGCACCAAAACACAGCTGGCCCACGCCGCACATGCCAACTTCAAATTACGGGCGGGAAAAAGTCGGATTTAAAAAAAAAAAATTGCAGTTTTAGGCCCATTTTGGGAATATTGGATCCCGGGATGAAAATGTCTGGTTATTGGGGATGTCCGGAAATTGGGCGTCCAGATATTACAGGGATTACTGTATATGTATATGTGTATATATATATGTATATATATATATATTTGTGTGTGTGTGTGTGTCAAAATGTATGGTTCTTCCTTTGTTCAAATAGCGTCTGCCAATGTGTTGATGTGGCTGCGGCGTCAGTCAGACAAGCTGTCATCTCACTTAGGACCACTATTCAAGGCGGTTGGCACAGAATGGATGTGGGAGGTCAGGATGGACATCCTGCCAGAATCAGATCATTCCTACCAGATAATGAGTGGTCACAGTGTTCAAAAGTAAAATAATACTAGGTCGACTGCAACTATTTGTGGCTACTCAAATAGCAGCAGAAAAAGTGGCTATTTTTACTCTTTTCTTGTGACTTAATATTGCATCGATTTATTTATTTTATAATATTTAACCCCTTAACCGCGGGGCGTCACTTTCATGACACTCAGCCACAATGGATCATACCGCGGGGCGTCACTTTCATGACGCTTGGCCACAATGGATCATACCGTGGGGCATCACTTTTGTGATTCTGTGTTATTTTGAATTATCCAGTGCTCTCAAGTGGTGGCTTGTATCATCTATCAGTACTGCCAATGTCCAACACTAGTCAGCACTCCAAATCTCATCTGTACTCCCATCCATTGTTGACAATTTAGCGATTTTACCCCCTTCGTGACTCCCCTCCCTACCTGCCCTCCATTACCCTGTCCTCTCACCTCCCACGCCACGCTGCGCTATGCAAATTTCCCCCGGATTTTTCCACAGATTTCATCCATTGAAATAAGCCCTATGCCCTATACTTATACAAAATAATATATACCAAAAAAAAAAAAAAAACAGGTAAGTGATAGTGTTATACACCAGAAATTGGCTAATTATCACCTGACAAAACCTCACGTGCATTCATTCCCTACATTACCACGGTAATTTCCCCTTTGAATTATGCCTTGTAATCGATGTCTGTAATAAAAATATATATCAGAAAGGAAGGGAGAATCCTAATTGACAATTACATTCACCTGGAACTACCTATTTCTTTATGTATTGCCGAGATTTTCTACCTATAAAAAATTAGCATGTAAGTTAGCATCAGTCAGCCAAAAGTGTCATTGTCAACCCTTCTCTTCTCAGATAAGCCGCGGCATTTAGTTCCTTGTCCTCCGCTGTAGAGAAACGATGTCGCACTCGCGCCCCGCCATTCCTGCCACTTCTGCGCCCATTGCAAAGGGCCCCATGACCTCTACTCCTAAGAAAAGTAGTGAGGCAAGCAGGAAAGGCCTTAGTGACTCTGTAGTGGCACGTGAACTGGAAGAATTGTCCATGATTATGATGGACAGTGACTATGACGATTCGGGTGAATCTTGTGATGAGCCGGGTGAGGTTAGCGTGCCAGAAACAGCAACAACGAGTGCTACAGTGTGTGAATCAGTGTCTAGCTCCAAGGGAAAGGAGCCTTTAGTGCAGCAAGGACAGGAATTTGGGAAGGGAGTGAAAAGGCAGCGTGTTAGCCCCAGAACAATGCCCCCACATGACCCAGCCCGCCATGAGTCATGAGTGCATTCACCTCCCCGTTCCCCAAGCCCCACTTCACTCATTTCTTCATCATATTCGGCTGAGTTATCTCCAGAGTCTTCATCGTCGGAGTCACCACCAGTACCAACAGTGAAGGCAGGCCGTACAGGTAGAGGTAAATCAAGGAGAGTGAAAAGTAGTGTAGCTAGTAGGGTAAGGGCTGCTAGTGCTGTACGGCAACCTAGGGTCAGTGCAAGTGACCTTGACCGAGATAAACCTCCCTCACAGCCAACCTCCACCACCACCACCACCACCACCCGCCCTACACCGCCACGACAGGGAATCCTGGACGCCTTCGCATGGACGGAAGGGTCAGATTTTGTGCCAGAGAATCTAGTTTTTGATGAGAGCTCCTCAGGATTTCAGCCTGCCTTCACTATGGACGAAAATGCTGAGTGTGTTGACTACCTTTTGGCCTTCCTAGATGACGAAGTCATGCAGCACATATGTGATGAGACTAGCAGGTATGAATCACAACGTGCTGCAAGTGGTACAGGTGCAGCCAAGATGCAACAGTGGTCCATGCTGGGAGTGCAGGAGCTGTATGTGTTCTTTGCCCTCATGCTTCTCATGCCACACTCCAAGAAGCATGAGTTGGAAGAATACTGGTCCATGGACCCCTTACTACCCTCACCCATCTTCAATAAGTACATGGCCAGAGATCGCTTCCGGAACATCATGGGAAACCTGCACTTTGCCGACAACGATGTACCTTCCCAAACCGACCCATTCTGGATGATCCGGGAGATTCTGAGCAGAATGAAGGATAAGTTTATGTCATTCTTCCACCCCTTTCAGAAGGTTGTCATTGACGAATCCTTGGTTTTGTTCAGAGGACGTCTTCGGTTTGTTCAGTACATTCCAAGCAAACGCCATCGCTTTGGAATTAAGTTCTTTGTACTGTGCGACTGTAAGACAGGGTACATCCTTGACTTTGTCATATATTCAGCCAGCACTGTCGATCTGGATAAAACACACCCCCTTGGCTTCTCAGGCTGTGTAGTGAAAGTGCTCCTAGAAAAGTATTTTGGTGGGAATCATGTGCTGTATACAGACAACTACTATACAGCACCGAAACTTGCCAAATACCTTTCTGAGCACGGCATTGGCTCCTGCGGCACTGTGAAAAGTAATCATGCCCACTTCCCCAAATTCCCAGAGGCAGGAACCTCGCAGCGAGGAGACGTGCACCTACGCAAGTCTGAGATGATGCTGGCAATACGGTGGCATGACAAGAGGGTCGTGCACATGCTCACCACCGTACATAAGAGGGAGATGAGAGACAGTGGGAAGGTCGACCGTAGGACAGGCGAACCTGTGATGAAACCTGATGCTGTGTTGGACTATAATATCAACATGCGGCTGGTGGACAAGTCCGACATGATGATTGGTGAGATCGACTGCCCCAGGAAGAACACTAGGTGGTACAGGAAAGTTTTTCTGCATCTGATAGATATGACAATGCTGAACGCCTTCATCCTGTACAAGATGAAGGTCAAGCCACCCAAGTCCTTCTCCCTGAGGTTGTTCGCCAGGACTTGTGTCCAGCAGCTGCTGGAAAGATATGGCAGGGTGACAGCAGCAACTCCAAGGCGCCATCCAATAACACTTCCCGACCGACTTGAGCAGAGGGCGTATATGGATCGGCACAGACTTGAGCTTATGCCTGCCACAGGGAAAAGGAAGGCTGCGATTCGCAGGTGTCAGGTATGTGCGCATACCACCCGCCGCACACCTGAACACAAACGCACCTCTTGGCAGTGCGCTGAGTGCCAGGTTCCCCTCTGTGTTACCTGCTTCTTCGATTACCACAGCCAGAAGCAGTTCTAACAGTGCAAGTGTGGAAGCAGAATGATTTGGAAATAATGTGTAAATAATTTGTAAACAGCAGGTGAAAGCAATGGATGTTCAGTACATATGATTGAACAGTGTATTATAGTTTTATCTTACTGAAAGTGACAGTGAATAACATAGTGTAAGTAAAATAGAAGGGTAAATATTGAAAATAGAATAGAAAATGTAAATAGTAATGTAAGTAATTAGTACTATAAGAATAGGAGTACAAATAATTTATGTTATAACAGTGAAAGTGAATCCGTGGCTCTCTACGTATTTTACTGAATGGAAAATTGAATGACTTCAGTGACAATAAACTAATACGACTGAAGGAAACTTATGGAGAAAGACTCCAGATATATATATAAGTGTGATATAGTAATAGAAATATAAAGTGTGAGGGGTTTTATGAATAATAAATGACAC
This sequence comes from Coenobita brevimanus, assembly GCF_032717465.1. Taxonomy (NCBI): domain Eukaryota; kingdom Metazoa; phylum Arthropoda; class Malacostraca; order Decapoda; family Coenobitidae; genus Coenobita; species Coenobita brevimanus. The sequence goes on from NC_137046.1 coordinate 20,592,382, forward strand.
AGTACCAAGAGCAAACTAGCGCAAGTGCGACGATCAGACGCGCTCGTAATTTCCATTGCTTTCACAGTGTTTTTTTTTTGGAGTATGGATCCCAAACTACTTGAAAATTATAGAATAGTGTTTATAGTGTTTATATCTGGCTGTGGTAATCATATTACGGGTTGTCGGGAAGTGTAAAGTGGAGACTTCGTTACCCTACTTCAGAGGTCGCCACAAGTCCTACGGTAACGAACGAAGGCTCAACAAACATTCCAGGAGAAAGCTGAAGGTATGTGCCATAAGCATTTTTAATTTTATTTTTCTAGGACTAATAACTGATTTTTGGCAAATATTTTTTGAGAGTCTGTCGGAGCCCGAATAACCCCGCGGGACACGCAAAACATTAGTAAACAAGCCCACGGTGTAGGGGTTAATGCTTGCTTTTCCCTCTTGATCATTTTCAGAATTTACCAAGAATGATACACAGCTTGCTAAAAATATGCGGGGACAATTTTAGTTTAACGGATAAATACTTCAACCAGATTCGTTTCATTATGCCCGACCAAAACATCAGTTTGGAGAAAAAAAAAAAATCGGTTTACATACAGTACACAACGACTTAGATTTATGTCATCAATTATTTACACGAAGATCATTAAAGCAATCAGTTTTTCCTGTCGAAATATTTCCCTACAATACAGTCGAAAATAGTCAGTGTTACATCAAGAGCCCCAGCTGCAGTATTGGGTAAACCGGGACAAGGAGGAAAGAGACTATACCTAAGAATATGACCGGCCTGAAATCAGGAGCTATGTGATATCATAAATCACACTACCAAAATCAGTGTGTAGTGAACACATAAGGCGTGTTTTTGTCCTCCAAGCTGGAGCTTGGGATTCGAAGCGCGTCTTGGGGCGCTTTGTTTTTGTCCACAAAAACAGTCCAGGATATGTAGAACCGAAAAATTACTTGCCAATCGCAAAGTAAACCGAGGGGTTCGCCGAAGACGATCTTCTGACGAATATGCAACTTACATGTAGCCGTTATTTGTGCTGAACTGGCTCTATATGTTGTTAATATTAGCCACCTGCACCCTAATTTCATGTACATAATGCTAATTTCAGGATATTTATCATTTATGTGTCCTTGCTGGCCATTCTCACTCTCCCCAAGCTACACCAAGACTGCTCCCGACCACGCTTGGGTGGGATACGAAGACGGTCTTGGTTTTGATAACAAACGCTTGGGCCGGCTTCGTATCACTTTGGCTGACAAAAACATTGGTTTTACCGAAGATGGCTTCGAATCCAATCCCTCAGCTTGGACGACAAAAACGCGGCTATAAAGTTTATACTTTGTCCTTGTCAATAGAAATAAAAACGGACATTGTTTACTGATAGGTATCCATGGAGTTAAACGTTGGACCAGTAGGTAATACTTTATTGGGACTCCATATCTGCTCCATCCCAACACGAATAGTATTGAGAAGTTGCTAATTGGACCTGAGATAATCTTGACTTGCTACAAACCGCATGAATCCATACATGTATATAAATACTGTCATGAGCAATATGCATGTAAAGGACGAATTAATCACAACTTAAATATTGGAAAAAGAAGAATATTTTGAACCTAACTCTTTCTCAGTTTTCTCTACAAGCCTCACCCTCGATGTGTGTGTGTGTGTGTGTGTGTGTGTGTGTGTGTGTGTGTGTGTGTGTGTGTGTGTGAATTATTTCCAATGCGTGTCATAAATAGTAGAAATTAATTAAGTTCTGGGTTCTAGATGTGTTTAGAGATTACATCCTAACGGCATTATAAGAAATCATTCGGTCGTTCAGGCATGGAACTAAGTATTAAAATATAAAGGAGATTGAGAAGAGTTATAAAATGAACAACGTGGTATTTCATAACTTGGTGAAATTTCAGAGTAACATGCCTGAGTATGACTGAGTCCACTTTCCTCGTCGCACAGACGTCACTCTTATTTGATGTCTGGTGACCGCCCTCCCCACTGTACTCATTGCAGTTCCATCCTATATGTACGCCATATTTTCCTTGATTGTCCTCTTTATGCTCTACAGCAACATATTTCTTTTCCTTTCTTGTCTCACCTCCACGTCCTCCCTTCTTGCAGACTTCCTTCGAGAATCACAGTATTTTTCCTTCCCTAAAATCATGTCCTTCCTTACCTCTACTGGTCTACATCTAATTCCGTTCCCAACTTCAGTAACCCCATCTGTAATATGATATAATTCTTCCATTGACCAATCTTTCTCACCACGCCGAGTCTGTAATCCCGGCCCACCCAGCATACACAGCTTGTAGCCGATGATCTGGCTGTGTGTTGGATTTTGGCACTAGTTTCTTCTTTTTCTCCTTCTTCTTCTCTCTCTCTCTCTCTCTCTCTCTCTCTCTCTCTCTCTCTCTCTCTCTTTCCACAGTAAACACCAGGAAGTTTTGACCGTTCTTCACGTATAATGGATTTGTCAAGTGGAGCACTTCCTAGCTTGTTTGTATGTGCAATACTATTTACTGAATGCAACAAGAATGACAGCACTCGGAGATTACACACCTCCGTCAGCGCTTATACCAGACAACTCAGATCATTGCTAAATTTTAATGAACTCTTTCCTGGTCATTGACCCACATAATCATAAAATTTTATCGAAATCCATTAATAAATTTTTAGATGTCTTGTGAACGAAAAAAAAAAAAAAAATAGCCTGAATGGGTCTCCAACCTAGATCACCATCAACATTCAATCAACTCTTCCTTGGCCCATGACCCACATATCCACAAACTTTCATTGGCATCCATTAATAACTTTTCAAGATATCTCTTGAACAATCAGACTGACGAAGGGGTGAATACATAACCTTCGGTTTTCGTTGTCGAAGGCAATGGGTAGTCATTCAAGTTCTTTACGACGAACATAATATATATATTTTTTTTTTCATACAACTTAGCAATACATTGTGCAAAGATTTTTTTTTCTTTAAAATGATTGTTGACTTTGCATATCCGTGATTAGCACACGCAGCCCAGTGATCGATGTTTAGTGTCTCTACAGTTTCAAATATAGGTTTGGTGCATACTTAAGAATGACGGTGTGTCAGGACAGGTGCTGTCAATATTAAATGGTGTGAAGAAAGCTACAACTTGGATTTTACATGCAGTAATATAATACACCAATGTGTATGGCTGTTTCGAAAGAGTGGATATAATGAATCACTTGAAAAATTTAAGAACTGCCGCCATAGAAAATGTAACTGGAAAGACGCCGAGCTGGGTTGTGATTGAGATGGGATAACTGCTGCATCTACCAATTAATCTGGCCAGACATATATGGCAACACTGTTCCCGCCGATATTCTGATTAGCTGAAGGTGTTTGTTCGATTTCGTGGTTGTTTAAACCGTTACTCTCTTTATTATCAGAGGTGATCCTGAGTTTTTCGGCAATATAATCATCAAAAGCAATATGAAATCTGTTTTATGCTTAACAACAATGAAATTTTCGTAGGAAGATAGAGATATGAGTCAATAAAGTATTATAATTCAGTCCAAACCAAGGTCAGCATTCAAACAATTCCTTTACGTCTCCGGCACTCCGTAATATAACAGAAAATTAAGGATACCTGCTTAATATAAGCATTGATATAACACATTTAAATTTTAAGATGAGTCCGCACCCTTTAATCGTGCCACAACTCTGAATAATTAAAAATTTTAATGAAAAGACGAGTTCTGTGGGAAGGGAGGCAGCTCAATAGAACAGCCATTGAGCAACAGCTGAGTGAAGGCGGGACGCACAATTTTTTTTATGGGTATTTTTTTTTTTTTTTTTTTTTTATAAATAGCATGGAGAGCCCTATACCCTTCATCCCTTACAAGAGCATGCTCTCTCGTCTTTCAGTCGATGTAGGTGTTTATATTAGGCATTTGAGTTTTCCTTTAGCCTACTTTGATTTTCGCGATTTTTACAAACTGAAATAAATTGATCGAGTTTGTGTGTATTGTTAGAGAAGTCATTATCAAATCCTTCAGTGCGATGTTGCTTCTCTTAACCTGGTTCAGGCTATCTATAGACGATTTTGTTTAAGTAAAGGTGGTGCTGGAATATAATATAGAGGCGAATATATAGGCTAGATATTTTTTACCACACCAGGAAACCATTTACTACGCTGGGTGGTAACCATATAACCAAATTATGGCGCCTGGTGGTTTAGTGGGTAATTATTGTGCTCCAATCGGATTGAGCCGGTGAAGGTTTATATCCAAGGGATGGTTGGGGTTTATTGCTCACGTAATGCCACTCAGGGATGAGTGAGGTTGGTCACTCTCATCTTAAATGTCAGGACCAACTGCCTAACCCCGGGCTCCTACTCTCCTCATGGGGCAACGTAGGATTGGATGATGGATGGATGGATGAACTATACATCGCTCCTTAGCTTCAAAAATTACTTCTCTTGACCATAATTATTTTAAATGACATCGTATCGAAAGGGTTATGATTATGTTTTCGAGTTTACTTATATGTAGGTTTTCAGGGAGGAAGGTATGGGCACGATCCAGCCTGGCAGTGACAGTATGCCTGACAAAGAGAGACCAGCATCAAAGGACAGAGTCAGAGTTAGGCATCGGTATGCGCCCACCAAGTACTTAACTCAAGCCAGGAAATATCATCCACAGTGTCCACAAGTATTTTAAAAGTGAAGGATCATGCCTAACTACTGCACATGCGGTCGAGAAAACATCAGATGCAACTGGGGCCTCTGAAACGATCGTCAGGAGGATTAAAAGTGAATTTTGATGTCACCAGATTGAATTATACACACACTACCTCCACGTTCAAGACTCTCCACTGTGGCAGGACAGAGAGATGAATTTCAAAGGACTGTATCAGGAGGGAATTACTTTCGTTTTACGATAGGGGTGAGCTTCCATCATTGACGGAACTACTGAAGATGGCCAAGACATCACCCATATTCTTTAGTGGATCAAGGACTTCTCTACACAGAGTTGTGAGGCAGATGGGCTTCAGATAAAAAAAAGCAGAGAGTGGGCGAAGGATATTAATGGAGAGAGAAGATATCGTTGCTGCAAGAAATGTGTATCTGAGAAAAATAAAAGGCAACAGAGATAGTTCTCATCCTCGCCCTGAAATCTACCTAGATGACTTCGATTAATCAGAATATATGCGTTGAGAGATGCTGGGCTGATGGTGATGTGGTAGTTGGGCCTAAACTTAAGACAGGGAGAGGAGCTCGATTCATCATCCTACTTGCTGGTGGCCAAAATGGTTTTGTGCCGGGAGGGTTCTTGATGTTTCGATCTAAAAATGGAGCAAAGGAAGATTACCACGAGTCAATGGACCATCAGTGATTTAAGCAGTGGTTTGAGAAACAATTACTTCCAAACATCCCAAAAAGATCCCTTATCATAATGGATAATGTTTCCCATCACTCAAAAACCATCAATAAAATGCCAACAACCAGCAGCAAGAAAGGCAATATAACTGAATGACTGTCATCTGCCAATGTCACATTTGATTCATCTCAGACAAAGAAGGAACTATATTTTATATGCAAACAACATAAAGGCAAACAAGAATATAAGATAGACAAAATGCCCATGGAAAAGGGACGTATGATACTCAGACTGCCTCCTTACCACTGTATGTTCAGTCCTATTAAATTAATAAGGGCACAGCTGAAGGGCGTAGCAAAGAAAAGAAACAAACGGAGATCAGTCCTTCAAGAGAGCTGAGGAAATTACTCACAAGGCTATAAGATAACCCCTGAAACTTGGCGTACTTGTTTCAGCCACACGAAGAAAATCGAAGAAGAATACCGTGCCAAAGACATCGCACAAAACCATTTGCTTGAGGAATTTGTTATTAGCATAAAATCTGATACAAGTGACGAGAATGAAAGTGAAGATGACGCACATGGAGAAAGAGCTTAATACAGAGCACCAGTACGTAGCCTACATATTCTCTCAGAACACCCAATAGAAGCACGCTCACCTTTTCTTTTATAATTAATAACCTATTATGTCTGTAGTTTCGTATTTGTGTGTGTGTGTGTGTGTGTGTGTGTGTGTGTGTGTGTGTGTGTGTGTGTGTGTGTGTCCTTTGAGAGAGAGAGAGAGAGAGAGAGAGAGAGAGAGAGAGAGAGAGAGAGAGAGAGATGACAAAAAAGAAAAGGATGAAGGTGGACATGATTACTGTACTGTACATTGGCTTGCACATAAACTGGATAGTGAAATATATTGTTACATTCCCTTCCTACACCTACACTGCCACAGGCACCAACAGCAGTAGTTCAGTACGGGAAGGATGTCGCTCAGTGAGTAGTTCTTCCTATAGTCAGCCTTTAGGTGAACAATCACGCGTACTAATTTCTGCTCAGGGGTTACCCCTTCCTTCCCCCCTCTACCCTGAACAGAGGGAAGGGGGGAATCGCGAACAAGTCTACCCCGCCTTCTGCCCCCAACTCCCCCACCCTCCACCTCTAGCTGCCAGTTACTGATTAAACGCAAATTTTCTCATGTCCTGTAAACATGACTAAACTGTCGTCGCACACGCTTTGAACGGCCAAGATTTGGACTATATTTTTAGAATAAATTATTACCATATTGAACTGCATTCTCAAATTGAAAATATTCACCATCATTGTAATCCAGTGTCGTCCGCTGCACAATTCTGGGTTCCAGTGCTTACCTTTTCACTTCCCCCAGCTGTCTCTCTCTCTCTCTCTCTGAATTTACTTTTCCCACTCACTCTTTCTTTTTAAATTTATATAACCTTCTCTTTGCTTCTCTCCCCCTTCTCTCTCGTTCTTTGTCTTAAGTCTTCCCCGCCTCTCACCCCTCCCCTCCCCCCACCTTAGGCCTGATTAGCAGTCAGTTATACCGTCACCGCTCCTTCGTATATCGTGTGCAGGCAACATTTATCACACACACTTAGGTCAGATGTATGGAAAGCCAATTTCTTTATATATATATATATATATATATATATATATATATATATATATATATATATATATATATATATATATATAATTGTATTTCTCATTATGTGCCAAGTTCAAATAGAAAACACCATACCAATAGTCAAACTCCTCATTCAATAACCGGTTATTGAATGAGGAGTTTGACTGGGACAGGGAAGGTTTGGAACCAGCAGATCCAGTTGTTAGAATGACTATATTTGTAGTCGCCACGCTGTCAGTGCAAAATTTAAGTCGTGTGTGTGTGTGTGTGTGTGTGTGTGTGTGTGTGTGTGTGTGTGTGCGCAGTTTATAAGCCCAGCTACCCAGCTAATAAAATTACGAATATTGGTCTGGTGAACTTGGCACATAATGAGAAATACAATTATATATATATAAAAAAATTGGCTTTCCATACATCTGACCTAAGTGTGTGTGATAAATGTTGCCTGCACACGATATACGAAGGAGCGGTGACGGTATAACTGACTGCTAATCAGGCCTAAGGTGGGGGAAGGGGAGGGGTGAGAGGCGGGGAAGACTTAAGACAAAGAACGAGAGAGAAGGGGGAGAGAAGCAAAGAGAAGGTTATATAAATTTAAAAAGAAAGAGTGAGTGGGAAAAGTAAATTCAGAGAGAGAGAGAGAGAGAGAGACAGCTGGGGGAAGTGAAAAGGTAAGCACTGGAACCCAGAATTGTGCAGCGGACGACACTGGATTACAATGATGGTGAATATTTTCAATTTGAGAATGCAGTTCAATACGGTAATAATTTATTCTAAGAATATAGTCCAAATCTTGGCCGTTCAAAGCGTGTGCGACGACAGTTTAGTCATGTTTACAGGACATGAGAAAATTTGCGTTTAATCAGTAACTGGCAGCTGGAGGTGGAGGGTGGGGGAGTTGGGGGCAGAAGGCGGGGTAGACTTGTTTCTCGATTCCCCCCTTCCCTCTGTCCAGGGTAGAGGGGGGAAGGAAGGAGTAACCCCTGAGCAGAAATTAGTAAGCGTGACTGTACATTACACAAGATCATATGAGGCGTTGTAGGTAAACACTGGCTTTTTAACTTCACTGTCTTTATTTTCCAAATAATTACATTTAATGCTTTCCAAAGTCACTTCACTATTCTCACAGGCACTGGAGCTATACAAACTTTACCAACTGCATTTACACTTAATGCATTCACAACACTTCACTGTTTTCACAAGTCCTGACACTGCACTACACTCAAACTGAACCGAAACCCGACTGAACTTCCACTAGTCTCTTCCCCATCCTTATATAAGCTTACATTACACGAGAAGCTTCTATCACAAACTCGACGGTGCAGCAGTTAACATTAACCAACTAGGAGACATCAAAACATGCAAGAGTTTTGTTACATAACACTGTAAATTATTTAGCATACAAACTCAAATTAAATTAAATATTTTAACAAGCAATCACATAAATAAAACTTTATAAAGAAAAAGAGCACAAAAATTAAACTTACCAAACAATTACGCTCACAAACAGCAGCAAACTGGCAACTCTGACTCGTACTGGAACCTATGGTAAACACTGGGAAACGTCAAGAAGCTGTTCGACTATCTAGCTGGCAAATCCCGCTTCTTAACACTACCCCCTCCCGAGTCCTTTGTCGTCCCGACAAAAGTACACAATATATACAAACATAAATCTTAATCCTAATGAAGCATCTAACTATACACAAAATAATCCTTCAACTTTTCAGGTCTTCTTCTATTCCACTTCCAGTGGCGTCCTTGCTCCTCCACACAGTCCACTCCTCCAGGAAGATCCTAGTCCTCTTTCCAAATCACTTCTTCCCTCAGGAAACTGTCACCATCCTCTTGCACTTCAGCTCCATTGTCCTCCTCAACATCCTTGGCGCGGGAAAGCACAATTCCTCGGAGACGTCCCAGCTGTACTGTCCTGGCCCATGTTACTGCCACAGACAATTCACATGTACCACCTTTGGGCAAGATTTCCTGCCTCCCCGAATCCAGCACGTAACGTCTGATAGGCGGTCCAACACAGTGTAAGTCCCATCTCATCGGCTCTGCAGCTTCGGTGACTGTCCCTTCTTTTGCTGAGGATTGTATAACCAAACTTGATCACCATCCTTGAAGCTCACCTTACTTGCTTTGGCATCGTACCTGCACTTCATCACCTCTCCTGAAAACTTGAGGGCTCCTCGCACTTGATGATGTACCTCAGCCAGCCTTTCCTGAAGGTGCTTCACATAGCCGGTGGTGTCTGTAGCCAGCTCTTCACCAGGTGGTCTTCCCATTAACAAGTCAACTGGTAACCGTAACTTGTGGCCCAACATCAATTTGCAGGACTGTAGCCGGTAGACCGGTATGCTATCAGCAACACAGATAATTTCTGGTCCCATTCCGTTTGTCCATCTATGCAGTACTTGGCCAGTTCTTATCCTAGGATCCAGTTGAATTTCTCCACCATCCCATCTGACTGTGGCCTTACTGGGGTCGTCCTGGTCTTCTTGATCCCCAATAACTTGCAGCACTCACGCAAAGCAGCAGACTCGAAGTTTCTACCCTGGTCTGAATGTAGCTCTTGTGGCATCCCAAAACGACAGAAGAACTGGTCATTAAACACCTGAGCAACAGTTGCAGCCTCTTGGTCGGGGATAGCATACGCTTCTGGCCACTTTGTGAACTAGTCCATGGCGACACATATATACTGGTTCACTCTTTCAGTGAGTGGCAGAGGTCCAGCAATGTCCACTGCAACTCTGTCCATCAGTGCATCCATTTGGACCAGTTGGAGAGGAGCGCAACCACGTTTCCTGGGTCTCTTCCTGGCACAACACACATCACAGGCCTGACACCACTCGTCAACATCCTGACATGTGCCAATCCAATAGAAGCTCTGTCGCAGCCGGCTTAGAGTTTTCTTCACTCCAAGGTGCCCACTATTGATCTGGTTAAGGGATTCACCCAAGATCTCAGACCTCATCTTCTTCGGAACCACCAGTTGCCGATACTTGCTGAGGCCATCGGGTGTCTCCCACTGATGCTCCAGCAGTCCGTTGTTCAAACAAAGAAGGTCCAACTGACTCCAGTAGCTCTTGGTCAAAGGACTGAATCTAGAAACCTCTTCCCAAGATGGTCGCACTGTACTCTGCTGCAGCCAGTTTAGCACTGGTTGCAAATCTGCATCCTCTTCAGGTCTTCATCTGACGCTGGTCCTGCCACAACAATAGGAGAGCATTTCTTGCCAAGATTCCTGTTCCTTCTACACTGCTGCCATGTGTTCTTCTGTCTTCTCGTACACTGTTCATCAAGGATCTCCTGGATTTCTTCAGTGATCGGGCTTCTTGGGAAAAACTGGCTAGTTGTTGCCTCTCGTCTCCAGCCTTCACTAATTTACCCTCAACCTTCTCATTTCGACACTCATAGCTGAAGTATCCCACCTCCCCACATGTGCAACACCTGTTTGTTGCAATCATTGGTTTCCTTGCACTGTTCCATTCTTGCTCCTTCCATTTGTAACAATCCACCTTCTTGCATTCCAGTTTCCCGCAGAATCAGCAACCTCCTCTGATCTTCTCCTGTTCTTTCTTCCACTTATTGCAATCCACTTTCCGATGTCCTGGCTTTTCACAGTACCAGCACCTTCCTTCAAAATTTTCAACTTCCCATACCTGCACCTCTCTTGCCTTGAATCCTGCACTATGACCTGTCTGAAAAGTGGATGTACTAGATGTGACATAGGACTCAAACTCTAGAGCCCTGGCTAGTGCTTCTTGCATGCGTCTGTGTTGTGCCTGCTTCAATTGCACTTTCAACTCTGCACTATCAAGAGCATCGATGAACTGGTCCCTCAGAAGAATAGCCAACAAGTTAGGTGCAGCTCCAGGGTATGCCTTATATGCCATCCTCTCCAGGTCATGAACAAGCTGCTGTAGGGATTCTCCTCAGGCCTGTACATGGCTCCAGAATCTTGCTCTGTAAACCTCAGTCTGGTACATGGTTCCATATCTGTGCTCCAGCACTTTTACTAGGGACTGATACCTGTTCCTCTCCATCACTGACATCTGGCCCCTAATTTCCACTGCAGCACCTTTAAGGTTAGTAGCAAGCTAACTGCCTTCTGCCTATCATCCCAACCATTTTGATCCGATGGTAACTAAAGCTGTGCACGGTAAGCTTCCCAAGATACTTTACCATCAAATTCCTGAGGTTTCTTTTTATCTGGACCCCCATTATAACCATGCACTTCACTGCTTTGGGGCCTAAAAACTGGGACATAATGATTAAAGCTAGGACTTAAAACTGCTTTCTGATTATTCAACCCTATAATGCTACCTTTAGATGTCTAGGATCTGTCAAGATTCACCATACACTGTCCATTCATTTCATATGTTTCCTGTACACTAACCTGAGGCTCCTCAGTGCAGTATTTCTCTACAGCCTCAATTTTCTCACTAATTATCTTCACATGGTCAACTACATGCTTCAACTGGTTATGTACATGCTGTCTGCACTCCGCCACTATTCCCTCACTAATCTTTAGCTGGTTGTCTACATACTGTTTACACTCCATCACGTTATTGCTTACCTTATACTTCTGCTGCTATAGCTTGGCACCTGCTTCCTCCTTATGCTGTTGCTGTTCTTCCTTCATATCCCCCACGAATGCATCTAGCTGTCCTTGCACCCTCAGTTGTACTTCCCTCCATTGCTCCTGTAATGCCTCCTGAAGCTGTTCATATCGTTCTTTCTATTCTTCATTCTGTGCCTGCAATTGTTCTTTGATTTCATTCCTGAACTCTTTCTGTTCTTCATTTTGGGCCTGTAATTGTTCTTGGAGTTCTTTCTGTCCTTCATTCTGGTCCTGTAATTGTTCTTTGAGTTCTTTCTTCTGTGCCTGTAATAGCTTCACAATTGTCGCCAGGGATATTTCCTCCTCCTGCCCAGTTTGAGACCTTGTCTGCACACCGTATGCTTTCATGCCGAAGGTTAGCCTCACTGCAGCCCTTAATAATCCACACTCCTGACACCAGTGTTATGTCCCTGTCCCACACTGTCACAGGCTCCAACAGCAGTAGCTCAGTACAAGAAGGACATTGTTCAGTGAGTTGTTCTTCCTATAGTTAGCCTTCAGGTGTGCAGTACACAAGATCAGCTGAAACATTGTAGATAAACACTGGCTTCTTAAGTTCACTGTCTTTATTTTCCAGATAATTACCTTTAATGCTTTTCAATTTCACCTCACTATTCTCACAAGCACTGGACCTATACAAACTTTACAAACTTAATGCTTGACAACACTTCAGTATTTTCACAAGTACTGACACTGCACAACACTCAGACTGAACTGAAAACCGACTGAACTTGCTCTGGTCTCCCATCCTTATATAAATTTACATTACCAGCGAAACTTCTAGCACAAACTCGACGGTGCGACAGTTAACAGTTACCAACTACGAGACATCAAAACATGCCAGAGTTTCCTTAGATTATATAACACCGTAAATTATTTAGCATACAAACTCAACTTAAATTACATATTTTAACAAGCAATCACATAAACATTGTAAAGAAAAAGAGCACAAAATTAAACATTGTAAAGAAAAAGAGCACAAAATTTATGTATAACTTACAAAACAATTATGCTCACAAACAGCAGGCAAACTGGCAACTGTGACTCGTACCGGAACCTACGGTAATCATCGGGAAACGTCAAGAATCTTTTCGACTACCTAGCTGGCAAATTCCGCTTCTTAACAATTTGTTATTAAATTCACGAGTAGTACTAAGTGGAAATACCTTGTACTGAATTTTGGTAAACAGTTAACAAAAAGATATCTTACGTTTTAAACATGGAAGCATAGGACTTGCACTGAATATGAAGTAAAATGAAAGGAATGGTACTGCCTATCACTTCATAAAGAAGTTCAGGGGGAACAAAATTTTCTGCATCTTTCTCATCCTCATACTTTATAATATTAATCAAGTAATCAAATATCTATAGAGTAAAATAGAAAATATAATTTGTACGTGTAAGGGTATATCCCTTATTACATTCCGATAACCAGTCAGGTAAAGGTATCTTTGAAGTTTAAATAGCCAGTCTTCACTCAGCTGTCGCTCAGTGGTTGTTCGATTGAGCTTCCTCCCTCCCCACAGAATTCACCTTTTCATTAGAATTTTTAATTATTCAGAGTTGTGGCACGATTTAAGGGTGCAGACTGATCTTATAAATGAAATGTTTGCTATACCAAAGCTTAGATTAAGCAGATTTCCTTACTTTTCTGTTATATTTCGGGATGCCAGAGATGTAAAGGAATTGTTCGAATGCTGACCTTAGTTTGGACTGTGTTATAATACTTAGTTGCCTCATACCTCTATCTTCCTACGAAAATTTCATTGTTGTTAAATATATAACGGATTTCATATTTCTTTTGGCGATTGTATTGTCGAAAAACTCAGCATCACATCTGATAATAAAGAGAGTATTGGTTTAAGCAAAAACGAAATCGAACAAACACCTCCAGCCAATCAGAATCTCGGCGGGAAATGTTTTGTATAATTGCAAGTAACATCTATAACGCAGTAATGATAGTGCCAGTAAATTGTACAGTTATGGCACAAAAGCCTCATTGTTGATGAGTAGTCAGTGACGTAGCATGTGCCAGTTCTATTTTTCACACTTCCAAATAATCAGTAAACAGTCAAATGCACAACTTACGGCTCGTAAGTAAACTTGTGGAGTTCGCCCACATTTTTCATATTTTTCATCATCTTCATTCACATTTCCGTTATATCTCCATGAAACGTGAGGTAACATTACGAGATTGTACGGACGGTCTTACGTGTTTGTTTTTTAGGGTCCTCGTACTGGACTCACTCCTTGCATCTGTTTGCGTGACGAGAACTGAGGAAATATTGAGCATGTTGCCAGTCACGGACTGGCGACTCCCACTTGATATAGAATCCCTTACTTATCTTGAGCCTATGCATGTGAGACTAGTTTGCCTTCGAACCGGTGTATTCGGTACCGAACTTGTTTTCTGTATAATTAGTTCTAATTATTTTGTCGACTCATTTCTTCCATATTGTGTTTTGTTCACGCCTGATTTCACATACATGATCTTTTTGATTCATTTCTTCCATCTTTGGTTTTATTCACGCTTGATTTCACATACATGATCTTTTCTATTCATTTCTTCCATCTTGGGTTTTGTTCACGCCTCATTTTACTTACACTCTTCCACTTACCTATTTCTACTTCCTTTATAACTTGTTTTCTATAGCGTTTTGATTGGTGTGCATTGCTTAGATTTAGGTAGGTCATTTAGTGTTACAAATGGATGTGTCTTGTGGCGATATTCTGATAGGAATGTGTCTGTATTATGCCTGGGGCCACAACACCAATGACAACGACTACAACAATAATGTATTAGGTGAGAGTAAAGGATACAGCGGCATCCAAATCCAAAACTGAGTAGCAGGAGTGTGGAGTTTACTGGGCCCAAACTTTTTGAACTAACTTTTTTGTTGTTGTTGTCACAAAACTCCTTCATACTTTATAGCTGCCACTCAACATATTTGCTTCACTTAACTGGATAAGACATCTTTTGCGATGAATGAAATGAATAATAATCAAACAATTTTATGATACTCAAAGTAATTTCGTGTACTCTCTTTTACACAATGACTGTGATGTGATCATGAACATAAAGAAGTCGTTGGACGAAGATACTGTGATCCTTTACTCAACTTATCGATGTGAAGCTTGGAGTCTGTTGGAAGGACACGAGTAAAGAATGAAAGAAGTGGAACTGAGCCATATGAGAAGCGTATGTGGAGTTACATGGTGAGACAGAATAACAGAAAAAGAGGAAGTTAAAGAACATAGTAGTGTTGATGTGAATATGCTGGAAAGTGTTGGTAGAAGTACAGTACTAAAGAATTATGTTTAGAGTTTGCTCATAACTTACTGTTATCTGAAGAAGATGACTGCTTGCATTTCTGTTGATGTGACTGGTAAAGGCACCTACTTGTATTTTCATACTTTATTACGATGGGTGAAGGCACTATAGTGTACCAGATTCAGCTCATCTCAAGATCTATTGCCATATATAATATTCAAATACTCATTTAATATAATCGATGAAAACTAGGATATTGTGCTATTTATGAAGAAAGAAGAATAGGGTTTAGGGCAATAGTATTGTCCTCTTCTGCAAACGGCTTAAAAATTATTTATAGGAAAATAAAAAACGCCGAAGTGATGTGCAGAACGAGAGAGAGAGAGAGAGAGAGAGAGAGAGAGAGAGAGAGAGATGGGAGGAAGGGAATTCTCGAGGAAACCTACTTGTGTTGGAAGTGAGATTAGATTATTATAGTAAAGTTAGAAACATCAGCTGTGGTAGGGATTTGATTAGATTACCTAAAGATATAGTACAATAGGGAATACCGTTTACATTGATCATGTGACAGTTAAAATAGTAGGGAATCACTTATGCTGGAGCCCTTTTGATATTCAGCCAGAATACATAATTATTATTTTATCCTTACCGTCAACGGCTATTTTAATATGTTTAGAGAGTCATTAGTGGAGAAGCAGCTAAGGAAGGCTTTATCTAACCTCTGTAGAATCTACCAAGGTGAATATAATCGTCTGAGCATGCCAGAATATAAGTACGATATCGGGCTGAAGCGGATAAGCAACTGTTACTACAATTGTTGACGTGCACGTTATGAAAATATCTTAAACCAAGACCGGTCCGCACCGTTGCCTTCCTCGCCCGGATAAAAACGCCTTTTCGGCCGGCAAAGAGAACCATAAATTTCCAGCAGTCACTGAGGGAAATTTTCAAGTGTGTGTTTAGAAGACAAGACCTCGGCACCTGGACTACGTGCTTGGTGGAGTAAATGCATTGGTTAACTCGCCCCCAACCTCACATGGCGCCTTGCGTGTTCCACTCTGTCTGGCACCAGGCCTATTCCACATCACACTAGTATAGCACCTCGCTTATTTCATCTCATACGGCACCTCTCGTGTTCCACTTCCATGGCACCTTGCTTGCTCCACCTACCACATTTTAAGGTACCCCACTTGCTTCACCTCCCGCCTTGCACGACATCTCACTCGTTCCACCTTCCACGGTACCTCACTTGTACATCCTCAGTTCTTACGCATCATCCAGCATGTTCCATCTTGATTATGCATCATGCCCTTCGTCATGCGCCACCTCTTCTTTTTGCACAGCTGTTTTCATAATTCTGACGAACGATTTGTAAATAGCTTATGTCACTTGCTATGAAAACTAAGCATCCTATCCGATATCATACCTTATGAGTTATAGGGACTGTAGCTCATTTACAGCAGTCCGTCATTTAAGGCCGAAGTACTCACAGTGGATAAACGGGTTAAAGATGGGCGAAAGATACACGATAATGGGGAAAGTTACACCACCTCTGTTTGTTAAAGGTTCTTGCCTCTCAGCTTCACGATGTGTAAGGTCCACATTCTCCTTCCATGTCTAAGAGAAGGGCTTCTTGAATGAAGCAATTTTTTATGCATTCAGTACGCAGACCAAATAAAGAAATTATTATTCTTGTAGTGCTACAATTTTATAAAGAATAAATATTTATTATAAATATGGGTTGGAGTAGAGGGATGGAATGAGAGTAAATTAAAGAAAATTGTAACAAACACGCAATTCTTCTTCTTTTACGTTTATTAATGATTTTTCAGTCTTTACATTTTAACTGTGCTCTAGGGGTAGGCTCACTGAAAAACGAACTTATTCTGTTATGTTTACTGCTAGTCACCAAGCCCCAGAGTTCATTCAGGGTGGCCATGACAAGACTACTTTCAGGCTTCTCACTCACCTCCATCACCACCTATCTCCATTCCTTCTTGTTAGCCAGAGTTGCCTTCCCTCACATGCTATTCAACATTATACTTTCTCTTCGTTATTGGTTTTCATCTCATCATTCTCGTCAACATTAAAATTTCTTTTCGTTTCTAGTATTCCTCCTGTCACGGGGGGATGTGAAATTACGAATTATAAATGCCGGATGTTGCTTGAAAGAGAGACAAGGAATTAACTTGTGAAAATCAAGCAGTAAGTTTTACTTTATGCCGGCTTACTTCGCGGATTCTCTAAGGACGAGAATTTATGAACTTTCTCAACAGTACACAGCAGAGACTAATTACTCACGTGTGCTGTTTGTAGCACTGTTAGCCACTCGAGAAAGTGACCCCACCCCTGACAATCAATAACTAATGCTAATAATAATAACCAGGTTCTTGCCGGTGCTTAACTCCTGGCTGGCACAACGGATTTAAATTTGATACAAAAGAACTGGCCTAATTACCAGTTATGAATATTGTAAAGAGTTTGTGCAAACTAGGAGCGGCAACTAAAATAAGCTTAATGTGGAGAAATAAAACACGAGTCTATTTACATTAAGCTCAAAGAAAAGAACTGTAAATTTATTGATTACAATAAAATAAATTTACGTTATATGAATCTCAAAATAAATTCAAAAGGGGAATTTCGTGGTCGCTAGGGGACTCATGAATTCAAATAACAAGAGAATACACTCACTCGTTCATTCAAAACCTAATTAAACTTAAGCCTAGAAAAACGAACAGAAATACTGGTCAGTGGAGGGAAGCCGAAACGAAAGTCTGGGCGCCTGTGATGAACACCAACGCTGCTATTCGCTTCAAGCCCGCTTCACCAATCACCGTCTAGGTGGAGATTCAGGAATTCGCTGTACAACAGAGACGCTGCTCTATGCTAGGCACAAAACAATCCTATTCTCACGACGATCCCGAGCTGACTAACTTCAAACCCGGAGGGCCGGAAGGGGGGTATGAGCTGGTCGTATTCGCAGGAAGTAGGTGTGGCCTAAGTTCAACGGTCAACGGAAAGAAGGTGAACGATATAGGCTCACAATAAATCACTCAGTGAAAGAACTAATATTGTGGATAAGAATGGTCACTTGTGAAACAGTGACAAATGTTCTGAAAACCATCTCGATCGAAGTGAATACGAGGACTGAGTGATGGCCAGTGGGAATTTCACTAGAGGTCGTGGTTTTCTCATAACAGTACAATGTCACGAAATTATATAAATACGCTCGCGCGAATTCGTGACACCTCCCATCATGTTATCAACATTATCCTTTTTCTTTGTTTTAGGTAGTTATCTCATCAAACGATTATCATCAATATTCTTTATCTTCGTTTTTCGTATTTTTTCATCATTCTACTATCAACACTGCCTTTTTCTTGGTTTCGGATATTCCACTACTTATCCTTTTTCCATAATCCAGTTTCTAAGACAATGCGAATTCCAAAGGGTCGCGCCGAGAACGTGAGCTAAGGGTCCCCAACCTCCTGTGAAGTTAGAGATAATGGGCTGTACCGAGCTGGATACGCAATAGTCGAGAATTTGGTTGTTTAGCACAATATTATTTGAAAACGATTATTTATATTTGTGTCATCGTTCAGCAGTGTTGTTGTGAATATTTTTGGAGACTATCCCTTGAGAGATGGAATGATTAGAAAATGATTAGTGAACGGTGTGGCCTAGTCTGACTGAAAACGAGAACACCAGAGGAGTGAATGGAATGGGTGGTAGAGTGATAAAGGAAAGCACTGAGACACTGGGACATCGAGTTGCTGAGTAGAATGGTGATGGGAATCTCTTGATTTTAGAAACAGTGATGAAGTGACCAGTGGAAGGAACACAGAAAGAGAGAGAGAGAGAGAGAGAGAGAGAGAGAGAGAGAGAGAGAGAGAGAGAGAGAGAGAAAAAGGAGGGGAGGGGGTCTCCTCTGTGAAAAATACTCGTGTCGCATGTGGAGTAGAAAATGTTGTTGATTAGATTACCTAAATAGACAACATAAGAAATATAATCCTACCATATGTACAGTTAAATCAGTAAAAAATGACATGGTGGGGTTCTTTAAATGTTCATCCAGAACACGTCAACTGTTTCATCCTTTTTGCCACCAGGCGATTTTATTCCATTTTAGAGAGCCATTAGTAAAGATGCAGCTAATAAAGACTTTATTTATCCTCTTAAGTATCTAGTAAGGTGATTATAATTGCCTGAGCATGTCAAAGTATAAGAACTTTATTGGTCTGTGGGGGTTAAGCGACTGTTACTACAACTGTTGCTGTGCACGTTATGAAGGCACCTTGAACCAAGACTACCAAGCCACGCCGTTATCTCCCTCGCCCTAATAGAAACACCATTCGGCCAGCAAAGAGGACCAACAATTTCCAGCAGTTATTGAGAGAAAATTTCAAGTGAATGTTTAAAGAGAAGACCTGGCCACCTGGATTACGTCCTTGATGGAGTAAATGATGGTTAACTCGGCCCCCGCCTTACATGGCACCTCGCGTGTTCCACTTTATATAGCACCCCTCTTGTCTGCATTACATGGCACCTCTCTTGTTCCATGTTCTACCCTATACAAGATGACACGTCCCATGTTCACTTCCCTCACCTTTAACAGCACCTCGCTTGTTTCATCACATGTGGCACCTCTTTTACTCTATCTACCGCCCTACACGGCACCCCTCTTGTTCCAATAACTATCCTGCGCCTTACACAGCACCTAGAATGTTCCACTTCACACGGCATATCGCTTGTTCCACCTCAATACTGCGTAATGGTCTTCCTCTTCCGTCACTTTCCTTTCTGCACAACTGTTTCCATAATCCCGACGGAAGGTCAGTATTTTGCCGACTCTCTTTTGGAAAAGTCACTTGCAGAGAAAAACGCAAGCACTCTGTACAGTATCATCCTTCATGAGGTGAAGGGATTCGTGGCTAAGTTACAGCAGTCCATGTCATTTAAGGCCCAAGTATTCACAGTGGATCGACAGGTTAAAGATGGGTGAAAGACACACGATTATGGACAAAGTTACCCCATCTCTGTTAAATAAAAGTTCTTGACATCAGATTCGCGGTATGGCAGACCCACAGTATCACTCCTTGCTCAAGAGCAGGGCTTCCTTGATGATGCTATAGTTTATGCATTCAGTCAGTAAGGCAGCTTAAGAAAAATTATCATTATGGAAGTAAAATCTGATGAAGACAAAAAATATATTAAAAGTAGGCGTTAGAGTTGGGGGATGAGATGAGGGAAATATAAAATGCTATTTACTTAACTGCTCGGTTCATCTTTTACATCTATTATTTTTTTCAGTGTTACATTTTACGTGTGCTCCAAGATAGGCTTCTTCATGCAAAATATCTATTCAAAAACAAACGATGTATTTCATTTATTTCCATACACCAAGCCCCAGAGATCATTCAGAGTGGCTAAGACATGAATACCTTCAAACTCCCTCATCACATTACCACTTATCTCCGTTCTATCTTGTTAGCCCGAGCTGCCTTCCCTATTCTGCATGATTCATTCTCTTTGTTATTGGTTTTCCTTTCATCATTCTTGTCGATTTTAATCTTTCTCTTCACTCCCGGTATTCCTCCCATCATGTTATTATCAACATTACCCCTTTTCTTTGTTTTTGATAGTAGTCTTATCACTGTATAATCATCATTATTCCTTCGCTTCCTTCTTGGTATTTCTCTCATCATTCTGTTATCAACACAATCTTTTGTTTGTTTCTGGTGTTACACTGCTCATCCTCCTTCCATAATCCAATTTCTAAGGCAATATATATTCTAAACGGTCGCGCCGAGAACGTGAGCAAAGGGTCCCCAACCTCCTATGAAGACAAAGATATTGGACTGTACCAAGCTGGCTAGGCAGCATTTGAGACTTTGGGTATTTAGCACCAATATATTTCAAAACGATTATTCACGTCATTGTTCCCCAATGTTGTGATGATTGTTTTTGGAGACTATCCTTTGAGAGCTGGAATGATTCAAGAAATGATTGGTGAACTATGTGCCCTAGTTTGAATGAAAGTGAGAACACCAGAGTGGTGAATGGAATGAATTATAGAGTGATAAAGGGAAGCACTGGGGCACTGGGACATGCAGTTGCTGAGTGTGATGAGTGAAGGGATTTTCTTGATATCAGAAATAGTTGCAACCACTTGTATGCAACCCCTTGTAAACCAGTAGTATGAAAGTGTGTTCTAAGTAGAGTGTTCGTGACCTATTTCCCATTCCTAAGGTTTAGCCTAGTTCAAAGTCTGCTTACATAGTGCTTTACTAGAGACCTTAGGTAATGGGAGAAATGGAGTTCCCCCGAGCTAAGCCCTGTATTGGACTATAAAGCCCCGCTAGGGTTACAGGAGGGAGCTACCCCTCCCGGCACGGCAGCCCGGGCGAGGCTCGAATGATCACAAGTCCAGCGCGCTACCACAGTGCTACCGCGCCCCCCTAGACCTTAGGTAAGGTAATTAGGTCACGTACAGCCATAAGAAAAACTATCGTTACCGTTCAGAGCTATGCACTATGACACAACGACTAAGTGTTGTGGAATGAAGGGACAAGGAAAATATGTTCCGAAAACCCGTCATGTTGGTTATGTGAGACTCAGATAGCAGAATATGTGCTGGAGGAAAAAAAAAAAAAAAAAAAAAAATAAAAAAAAAGGCTAATTAGATCGTTTGGCATCTGTGCATAGAGGAAATACGTTTTATTATCCGGCACAAAATTCATTAAATTAAATTATAACAGAATGGTGCAGAGTCGGCAACGCACATGTAGACGGGCAATGAGTATGTGCACCCATGCCAGACGTATGATAGTCTTTCAGCCGATACAAGCCAAGTTAATAAATTTCAGTGAAATAATATGTATTGCTTTCTACATATAATAAATGTTGGGTAGAAGGAAAATAGTAACATGTGTTCAGTCTCATTGCTTTAATAGTTTGTATACCCCCTCCCCTGCTTCCAAAACAGCCTCTAGACGTCGACGCATGGATGCCACTGACTGAAGCATCCATCTGAAGCATTTAACCACCCATCTAAAGCAAACAAACGAACTTGTGCACCCCCGCTACACTATCATAAAAAAAAGAAAAAGAAAAACAGTCGATGCCTATAGATTTACTGCACTTAAAAATAATTTATTTGTTGTATTCTGTAGATAATAGGTGTTGAATAGTAGGAAAATAATAAACGTGCCGAGTTTCATTACTAATCCCCGGTGGGACACTCAGGGTAACGCAAACACGTCCTATATACTTCCCCTCCATATGGCTCATTCTTGCTCATTATTCCAGCTCTTGAAATGGGATTGTGATATGGCAACACTAGATAGGGGAGGGGCGAACAGCAAGGACCCGCCCACATAGCCCCAGCTAACGTTCGTTTCACATCGAACTTTCCTAGGGGTAACGATAGTTTTTCTCATGACTGTACACAAGAACGGCTACAAAGCATGAATGAAAACCCAGAAAGCTGAATAGTATGCAAATATTAAGTGGTGATTGGAGTGCAACGTGTGTGGATTAGTGTTTTGAGAGAGAGAGAGAGAGAGAGAGAGAGAGAGAGAGAGCTGCAACACTGCTATAATGAAAACGGGGTTGGAGAGAAACAGAGAGATGAAGAAGGATGAGCAGAATGAAAAGCCTTCGACCATTTATAAGCACTGTACAATACATTTACAGTGAACAGCTCCCTGCACCAACCCTTTAAGAGGTATGCTCCAAACAGAGGAGAATATCTCCCCCATACAAAACTGGGAAGTGGACGAGATTAAAGAATGCACAGAGTTAAGCACGTGTCCCATATTCAAGTTCATCTTCGAGAACGGCCCCGATCACCATGATCTTTCCCTCGAGATATGATCTTGATGAAATGCCACGATCATACCTCAAACGGTAGGCCTAAAAGGCCATTTCATGACAGTCACGTTAGTGCTAAGACACACAAAGACATTGCTATGACATCCCACAACACCCTACGGAAGCATCACGTTATCCTGACGACACACCACGATCATCCCTCAGTTAAAAAATAACCGTCACTTTGACTCCACGTCACCCCATGACATCGCCACGACACGCTACGACCAGTTACGACACGATACAGAACCGCTAAGTTACCGCTAAGTCACCTCTAAGATTATCAGGACATATGATGATGCACAACGATGGCCAAGATCTTCGGTGCGAGGCTTTATACATGAGGGTGAAGTGTAGGCAGGTGTCAGTTGCCAAGTGGCTCTAGCAGAAGTGATGGATTACTGACTCCTGACGAGGTGTTCTTGTTCATGCAGAGCGACCTGGCAGACCAGCAGTTGCGATTGAACCTCGCCATTTACGTGCAACAACAAAGAAACAAAAGAAGGCAGAGAAGAAGAGGGCCTACAGGACAGCACCATGGCTACTGAGGTGACCAAGGTTCTGGGAGTACGAGAATCTTCCAATACATTTGGGTGCCGAGGATATGAAGGTCATCAGGATCCGATCTCCAAGTTATTCCTATGACACGTCAAGTCACACCAAGCAACAAGCTACGACAACCTACGACAAGCTAAGACATGCTAAGACACGATAATTCACAGCTAAGACAAGTGACGTTACCGTCACGACATGTCACGTTCTCCTCCTTGTTGGCGCCCACGCCAACAATTTTTGAACATCCCAAAAACTGTCGAAGCGCGCCAAGAACCGCGAAATTTGACCAAGTTCTCCACGTCAGCGCTATGTCATCGCTCAGTCAAGCTACGTTACTCATGACGACATGCGGTGACACACAAAGACATAAAGATCGTGGCGTGGCGTGGGAAAGTTCCTGACAGTGGGACATAGGCTTAAGAAACTACCTTTTTTTTTTTCCTGGCAACATAATGTGACCTTTCCAAGGCAAAGTGTGAGAAAAAAATGCGTGTTGAATTTTTTATGATAAATTGAATTTCATCTGGTTGAGGATAATGGGTTGGGCTCTGTGGAAGATTGTGTTAAGTTGGGGAATGACAAACCGAACTCTTGAGGTATTATAAGTAAAAAGGATTGCACCATGCCTAAAATGTTGTCTCAGTGGAAGTGTACCATTATGATTTTTTTGTTTTTGTTTTTTAGGTAAAAAAGTAAATAAATAAAGGAAAATAACCGTGCATATCAGTGTTGCTCGGATTCCCAGGGGTCACCTGTCATGAGGTGTGGCCTTCTGGGAACCACCCCTCCCTAAAACCTGATCCGAGTGTAAGTGTTCCACTGTTCAAAGTATCCTGTTCCAAAGTAAAACAAAACAAAAAAAAGTGTTCCTCGTCCATGGGAAGCCAGGAACTCCACGCCTGTCTAAAACCTGCTCCAGATGGAAGCATATCCCACTACGCAAAACCGCAACTTCCTAAGCAAAAGCTGGCAATGCATACTTGGAGTTTTTTGGGTACTCCCCAGCGGCTGGCTCTTCGGGGATTGAATCTTGTTCAAATTCTACTCTTTATTGCGCTTACCTCATATGCAAAATGTTGCTTTCCTACGTAAAAGACTGGCCGAGGAGAGTATAATGGAATTGGCCAAAACTTTCTGAGGGGACTGCCCCTCTGTGGATAGGGGGAGGGGTTGAAATCAGGCGTACTGCCCTGTAAAAAATCTGCTCTTGCTGGACGTCTAAGGGCCATACAATTATTTTTTTCCTAGGCACCCCAGGACGCTCACGGTTGCCAGAAAACTCTTTCTGTCAGAACCATTCTCTTCTTCCTCCTCTTCCGCCTTCTACTGACTGGAGAACAGCTGTGTGTTTTTTTTTTTATGTGTCCGACTTCTGGGCAAAGGCTTCAGGGCCTATATCTCAGGGGCAGTAGCCTATCCCAAGGCCCAGTAGTCCTCCTACACCTCCACATGTGTGCTACCTATTCCGCTTGCGATTCACAGTGAAGTGAGAAAAAAGGAGGGATCTTATCAGTACCATTCGCCATATTAGTATTTTTAGGCCACTGAGGGAGAGAAAAAAAGTATCTGTTGAATTTTAATAGAATATATGAGAATGTCAAATAGAGGAGATGAAGGTATAGCACACGAATCATCATAAGCAGAGGCAGAGGATAAGACCAACGTCAAGTTTTCTTCTTTATCAGAGGAAGGAGAAAAACAAGTCATCTGAGGGGGGAAAAAAGAGAGAGACAAAAGAGAGCAGTAAAGTTTGGTTAGTTTTTTTTTTTTTTTTCTTTTTTTTCAGGATGCCACATGGGACTGGAAAATTTTGACCTGGAAATTTTAGAGCAACTGTAATATATTACTTTTTTTTTTTTTTTTTTGTAAGCAGAACATACGTGTATTTATACGAGTCACTGTAGGATTATAAAGTGTTCACGACTCAGGGTACTGTATACTGGCGCTTAGTACTCTTTGAAGGCGACCTTCCTGCTGGCGACAGCATTGTAACAGGTGTGATTAAACAAAGTATTACTTCTGGCATTAGCTAGAAGGAAGAGAGAAAGGAATATATACTAGTAATTCCTTGCCGAAGAGGATAATTTCCGCAATGAGCAAAGCATCCTCAGATGGTTTTTCGTTCAAAGGAGAGTAAAATTCAGTTCATGAAATGTCGAAAATATATTGCCTGAGATTCTGCCATTTAGCTGCAGCAAAATGACACAGAAGCTGCTCTCTAGGTAGGGTCCAAAGACCTTACTTGTGCGAGAGAAAAGGGTTTCATATGGTTGTGATCAGAGGGAGTCTAAATGAGGAAAAATAAAAGTCTGACAAACAGTACAGAGAGTTTTAGGGTATAGAAAAGACGATCAAACGATCTTATTCTAAGATTAGTTTATTTATGCATCCATTAATCCATCGAGGAATTAGCTTGGTGGCGAGAGAGAGAGAGAATGTGTGCGTGTGAGAGAGAGAGAGAGAGAGAGAGAGAATGCGTGTGTGCGTGTGCGTGTGTGTGTGTGTGTGTGTGTGTGTGTGTGTGTGTGTGTGTGTGTGTTTGGGTTCACTATTTAGATTTAGCTTTGTAAAGGAACAAAAGGAAACACTGAGGGAAATATTACAGTAATAAGAAAGACTCGACTTAAAAAAAAAAAAAAACATTCCTAGAACAACCCTGCAAAAGCCTAAATCTGCGGCC
Organism: Coenobita brevimanus; assembly: GCF_032717465.1. Classification (NCBI taxonomy): domain Eukaryota; kingdom Metazoa; phylum Arthropoda; class Malacostraca; order Decapoda; family Coenobitidae; genus Coenobita; species Coenobita brevimanus. The sequence continues at coordinate 20,618,363 of NC_137046.1, forward strand.
ATAAATTCTTCTCAGTTTCACAATAGGCTGACGAAAATGTGTTGTGTTCCAGCGGGAGAAGGTTTTGTGAAGCTCAAAGAGATACTGTTGTGTTGATTGTGAATTATTCCTGGTGCTGTACTGTAGTGGTGATTAAACACTCGTGAATTAGATGACATAGTCTGTTGGTCAATCTGTGTTTTCTTCAGACGATTTTATCACCTATAGTGAGACTTTTTTTTTCTCCAAACAGGAGTTGTCAGATGCAGACTACTTTCATTCCTTCATTCAAGAGATCGTTCGCGAGATGAAGTTGTCTGGTAAACATAAATATTAAATATAAGCAAGTTGCGAACATTTCCAAGAGAAGGTAAGACTGTATATACAAAGGTACAGTACACTGACATACTTTTGTGCAGACTGCTACAGAGATAATTAAATCGAAAATAAAACTAAAATATAGTGTCCAAACAACTTTGTGTAGTTAGTATGGCTTGACGCTTGACCCTCAAAAGTCAAGTTAAAAGGACTTGATATTAGAAAAAAGTGTCTGGGGCTATTGGTACTAAGAAAAACTTTACCAAGACTGAAGCAAATTGGTGAAGAAGTAAGGGACGGCGCCAAGCTGAAAAAGATCTCGGAAGAGAGAAGATGGAAACGGGGGGAAATACAGTAGGTGTTCATATTTTGGTGTGGAAATCTGTTAACGTACTCGTATTGAGGATATTACTTTTTTTTTTTTCGTAGTAAGAGACATTTGGTGGATTCAAAGTTCTTTTCTGATTGCGGTTATGACGAGTACCACCAAGGAGGACTACATAGGCTGAGTGATGTTCAGCTTATTTACTGCAACAGCCGTGGCAACCCTACTAACCAATGCGGTGGCCATCCGTGAAGGTTTACCTGTAAAATGTATCGGCAACCACTATCAGGCGAGTGCTACATGAGATGAGGATACATCACAGGAGCTCCAACGAGGGAGGACCGCTTAACCTATGACCACAAGGCAGGGGGTTTTGAGCAGTTTTTGCTCAAAGTCATGCTGAACAGAGTATGAAGTTCTGAGGACGAGCGATGTTCACAGATAAGATATGTTTCTACTCCAGTACTCATGACAATGTATTGCTGAAGGAGAAAAAATACACTGTGTAATATTTCTTACAAGTCAACACACACACACACACACACACACACACACACACACACACACACACACACACACACACACACACACACACACACACACACTTATCAATTCTAAATTATGACTCCAGTCACAGACAAATTTAAAAGTAAATATCTAATTTACTTCACTGAATTTATCCATTGGCAACGTAAGGTGCACACAGAAACTGGCAAGAACCAAGCAAACATATATTGCATTCAGAGTGGAGTACAGGCACTGTACAAAATTATCTGATAACGTCAATTTACGCGTTTATATATACATTGTGATGGTTGTTGAATTGTTTTATGCGGTAGCGTTTGAATGAAATGTGGCAATACCATTATTGAAGTGTAACTGATCTCAATAATAATAAAAACTGCATAGGAAACACTTATCACTCTGGAGTGGTTAGCATCCTTAGTAAGTTTAGAGTGCCAAAGTTATATGTACAATATATTTAGAAATTAACTCCCTAACCTGGTTAATCGCCCACTAATGATTAACCTTGGGGAACATGGAACCGTTACACTGCAGTGCACGTCCACCTGTTTACCACATACTGCTTTCTTGAAACAGGTGGAACTGTCCAGAGGAGAGCAATGAAACATACTTAGCCATCCTAGGTGAGCAGCATGGTATTATATTCCTCCTCACTTTGACTCACAATGTTCAGACTTCCTTCTGACTTTATATATTTTTTTTGGTTATGAGTGACGTGGATAATAAGAAATGAATTGGATTTTAGAGAAAGTAGGGTGGAAACGATGTGAAAAGTCAAATCAAAACTTAACCCCTTTTTAGGTTACACATCCCGTAGGGCTTTAATTCCCCTCGGAAGCTGAAAAAACCAAGGAAAGTCATCCCAACTAGAGCAATGGTTCTCAGTCTGGGAGCCATGGTCCAAAGGGGGCCACCTCAGGATTTTAAGGGGACCATGGTAGGCTCGTGTAACTAGTAATTCAGTGTGTGTCTGTCTTACATTCGGGTGACGGGGCCACGTGTTTAAGCTTGGCGCCTTGCTCCCTCTCGCTTCGATGTATACTTGCTATGTTTCGACGCTGCTGGACCAATGAGCGAACAAGAAAAAATATGGCTAAATGGGTAACACTTTGCAAACATTATGCAGGAGAGAACTTTTCCAGGCAAACAATATGGTAAAGTAATATTTGTCTCTGCACATGGGATTCATCGCACAGACTTAGGACTGTGCAAATGTGTCTCCCCTCGTTCCTTGTTGTAACCTCCCTCTCTGACACGACCCCAGCTTGAAAACCTTAGGGGTAAGTTTATGAGAAATATCTACTGCTTTCTGTACGGTATTGTAGTGTTACTTGTTAAATTTAATTTATGTTAGTACTGTGAAAATGACATACAGGTATTTTGTTTTCTATTTAACTACCTATAGTTATATTAAGATATAAATATTGTTTAATAGTTTAGGTATTCCTCCACTCTGTCTTCCCAGCTCACTGATGGTTTCCCAGTCACACCTCTACCTTTTCCTTATTGCTCTGACATATTCTCTTTTTTTTCTCTTTTTTGTTCATTTTATCATTCATTCGTTTGTTTTTTTTATTATCACTGGCACACTTGCACAAAAAATACAGCACAGATTTAAAATAAATGATGAAATTCAACTACAGGTAATTCTACATTCCCCAAAAGATCTGAATTAAAATCTATCTATCTATCTATCTATTGCCAGACGCCTCAATCCTGTTCGAGGTGGCCAGAAACAAATCGCCTCCACGTCGCCCTGTCCTCCGCCATTTCACTGCTCTGCTCCCAACTCACACACCCCTCTCTCATTTACCTCTCCACTCCATCCCTCTATTTCATCCTCGGCCTCCCCCTCCCTCTCCCCTCCTCCACCTCATTCACATACACTCTCTTCGTCAGTCTTTCACCCTCCATCCTCTCCACATGACCAAACCACCTCAGTGTGTTCCTCCTGACGCTTCCTATCACATCCACATCCACACCACAATGCTTCTTTATATCCTCATTCATCAGCCTGGTTCTCCATGTGACTCCACAGGCTCCTCTTAAATAACTCATTTCCACTGCTCTCACTCTTGATTTGTGTCCTTCCAACAACGTCCAAGCTTCACTTCCATACGTTAGAGTTGGTATCACAATACCGTCATGTAGCAACTTCTTTCTTACCTCCATGCCCACTTCCCTGTTTCTTCTCACTGCTTTCAAAGAACCAGCAACCTTTCTTCCCCGCTGTACCCTTTTCATGCACTTCACCCTCCAAACCTCCATCCTCTACTCATCACACTACCCAAGTACTTAAACGTACTCACATTTTCCAATTCCTCACCATCCAACCTCGCTGTACATTCACTGACTTCACCTCTCTCAAAGACCATCACTTTACTTTTTCCTACATTCACCTTTTAGATTCCGTTTCTTTACACACTCTCCCAAACTCATCCACCAAGCCTTGCAGCTCCCCTCTTCGTCTTCACTCAACAATCAATGCTGAAAAAAAAATCACCATGTTGTGTTGATCTTAAATCAAACGGTTTTCACCAAACCTCGATTTCAGTGCACATTTAGCTGGCTCTGACTTGAAACCTTATTACAAACTACCCGGTATGTGAAATTTCAATGCAGAGTAGAGTCGGCTGCAAACTTAAATCAGTAACTGTTGCTGCTGCTTTCATATATTTGTCGATGTTTTTGGATGACTAATCGTTCGTATGAGGTGTCTTATATTTCTTTTGGTTATGTTTGACACATTTTTACCTTTTTATTTTTGGGGGGGTCATCAACATTTACGGTTTACTGTAAAAATTTGTGAGTGTGAAAATGATACGGTAATGATTAAATATGATTATCAAAGTGTAATGCTGCATTTAGCAATTTCACATGTCTAACAGTGTTTTCTTAGGAGTGTAACCATGATTTTAAATAATCTTTGCATAAGTAAAGGCGACGAAGGAACCTAGCTACAGGACCA
>NC_137046.1:20622577-20660077 GCF_032717465.1 Coenobita brevimanus
ACCCCGGGCTCCTACTCTCCTCATGGGGCAACGTAGGATTGGATGATGGATGGATGGATGAACTATACATCGTTCCTTAGCTTCAAAAATTACTTCATTGACCATAATTATTTTAAATGACATCGTATCGAAAGGGTTATGATTATGTTTTCGAGTTTACTTATATGTAGGTTTTCAGGGAGAAATGTGCGGGCACGTGATCCAGCCTGGCAGTGACAGTATGCTCAAGTAAACGAGACTCAGCATCAAAGGACAGAGTCAGAGTTAGGTATCGGTATGTGCCCACCAAGTACTTAACTCAAGCCAGGAAATATCATCCCACAGTGTCCACAAGTATTTTAAAAGTGAAGGATCATGCCTAACTACTGCACATGCGGTCGAGAAAACATCAGATGCAACTGGGGCCTCTGAAACGATCGTCAGGAGGATTAAAAAGGAATTTTGATGTCACCAGATTGAATTATGCCACACACACCACTTCCACGTTCAAGATTCTCCACTGTGGCAGGACAGAGAGATGAATTTCAAAGGACTGTATCAGGAGGGAATTACTTTCTGCTTTACGATAGGGGTGAGCTTCCATCATTGACGGAACTATCGAAGATGGCCAACATATCACCCATATTCTTTAGTGGATCAAGGACTTCTCTACACAGAGTTGTGAGGCAGATGGGCTTCAGATAAAAAAAGCAGAGAGTGGGCGAAGGATATTAATGGAGAGAGAAGATATCGTTGCTGCAAGAAATGTGTATCTGAGAAAAATAAAAGGCAACAGAGATAGTTCTCATCCTCGCCCTGAAATCTGTTCTAGATGACTTCTGATTAATCAGAATATATGCGTTGAGAGATGCTGGGCTGATGGTGATGTGGTAGTTGGGCCTAAACTTAAGACAGGGAGAGGAGCCTGATTCATCATCCTACTTGCTGGTGGCCAAAATGGTTTTGTGCCGGGAGGGTTCTTGATGTTTCGATCTAAAAAATGAGCAAAGGAAGATTACCAATGAGTCAATGGACCATCAGTGATTTAAGCAGTGGTTTGAGAAACAATTACTTCTAAACATCCCAAAAAGATCCCTTATCATAATGGATAATGTTTCCCATCACTGGAAAACCACCAATAAAATGCCAACAACCAGCAGCAAGAAAGGCAATATAACTGAATGACTGTCATCTGCCAATGTCACATTTGATTCATCTCAGACAAAGAAGGAACTATATTTTATATGCAAACAACATAAAGGCAAACAAGAATATAAGATACTAGACAAAATGCCCATGGAAAAGGGACGGCGATACTACCAGACTGCCTCCTTCCCACTGTGGCACCAGTCCCATTAAATTAATAAGGGCACAGCTGAAGTTATGTAGCAAAGAAAAGAAACAAACGGAGATCAGTCCTTCAAGAGAGCTGAGGAAATTTAATTACAAGGCTATAAGATAACCCCTGAAACTTGGCGTACTTGCTTCAGCCACATCAGAAGAAAATCGAAGAAGAATACTGCAAAGCCAAAGACATCGCACAAAACCATTTGCTTGAGGAATTTGTTATTAGCATAAAATCTGATACAAGTGACGAGAATGAAAGTGAAGATGACGCACATGGAGAGAAAGAGCTTAATACAGAGCACCTGGGGTAACGTGGCAGCCTACATATTCTTCTCAGAACACCCAATAGAAGCACTGTCTCACCTTTTCTTTTATAATTAATAACCTATTATGTCTGTAGTTTCTGTATTTGTGTGTGTGTTTGTGTGTGTGTGTGTGTGTGTGTGTGTGTGTGTGTGTGTCCTTTGAGAGAGAGAGAGAGAGAGAGAGAGAGAGAGAGAGAGAGAGGACAAAAAAGAAAAGGGATGAAGGTGGACATGATTATTACTGTACTTAAAAATACATTGGCTTGCACATAAACTGGATAGTGAAATATATTTTTACATTCCCTTCCTACACCTACACTGCCACAGGCACCTTAACAATGCAGTAGTTCAGTACGGGGAAGGATGTCGCTTCAGTGAGTAGTTCTTCCTATAGTCAGCCTTTAGGTGTACAATCACGCGTACTAATTTCTGCTCAGGGGTTACCCCTTCTTTCTCCCCTCTACACTGAACAGAGGGAAGGGGGAATCATGAACAAGTCTCACCCCGCCTCTCTGCCCCCAACTCCCCCACCCTCCACCTTCTAGCTGCCAGTTACTGATTAGACGCATAATTCTCTCATGTCTCTTGTAAACATGACTCAAACTGTCATGTCGCAACACGCTTTGAACGGCCAAGATTTGGACTATACTTTCTTTAGAATAAAATTATTACCATATTGAACTGCATATCTTCAAATTGAAAATATTCACCATCATTGTAATCCAGTAAATCGTCCGCTGCACAATCTCTGTATGTTCCAGTGCTTTACCTTTTCACTTCCCCAGCTGTCTCTCTCTCTCTCTCTCTGAATTTACTTTTCCCACTCACTCTTTCTTTTTAGGGTAATTTATATAACCTTCTCTTTGCTTCTCTCCCCCTTCTCTCTCGTTCTTTGTCTTAAGTCTTCCCCGCTTTTTACCTCTCCCCTCCCCCCACCTTAGGCCTGATTAGCAGTCAGTTATACCGTCAACTGCTCCTTCGTATATCGTGTGCAGGCAACATTTATCACACACACTTAGGTCAGATGTATGGAAAGCCAATTTCTTTTATATATATATATATATATATATATATATATATATATATATATATATATATATATATATATATATAATTGTATATATATAATTGTATTCTATTATGTGCCAAGTTCAAATAGAAAACACCATACCAATGTTGAGTCAAACTCCTCATTCAATAATAACCGGTTATTGAATGAGGGAGTTTGACTGGGGACAGAGACGGTTTGGAGCCAGCAGATCCAGTTGTTAGAATGACTATATTTGTAGTCGCCACGCTGTCAGTGCAAAATATAAGTCGTGTGTGTGTGTGTGTGTGTGTGTGTGTGTGTGTGTGTGTGTGTGCAGTTTATAAGCCCAGCTAACCAGATAATAAAATTACTAATATTGGTCTGGTAGAACTTGGCAACATAATGAGAAATACAATTATATATATATAAAAAAAAATTGGCTTTTCCATACATCTGACCCTAAGTGTGTGTGATAAATGTTGCCTGCACACGATATACGAGCAGGAGCGTTGACGGTATAACTGGACTGCTAATCAGGGCCTCCAAGGTGGGGGGAAGGGGAGGGGTGAGAGGCGGGAAGACTTAAGACAAAGAACGAGAGAGAAGGGGGAGAGAAGCAAAGAGAAGGTTAGTATAAATTTAAAAAGAAAGAGTGAGTGGGAAAAGTAGAATTCAGAGAGCAGAGAGAGAGAGAGAGAGAGACAGCTGGGGGAAGTGAAAAGGTAAGCACTGGAACCCAGAATTGTGCAGAATGGATTCGACACTGGATTACAATGATGGTGAATATTTTCAATTTGAGAATGCAGTTCAATACGGTAATAATTTATTCTAAGAATATAGTCCAAATCTTGGCCGTTCAAAGTGTGTGCGACAGACAGTTTAGTCATGTTTACAGGACATGAGAAAATTTTGCGTTTAATCAGTAACTGGCAGCTGGAGAGTGGAGGTGTGGGGGAGTTGGGGGCAGACACAGGCGGGGTAGACTTAGTTTCTCGATTCCCCCTTCCCTCTGTCCAGGGTAGAGGGGGAAGGAAGGGGAGTAACCCCTGAGCAGAAATTAGTAAGCGTGGACTGTACATTACACAAGATCATATGAGTGCGTTGTAGGTAAACACTGGGCTTTTTAACTTCACTGTCTTTATTTCTTCCAAATAATTACATTTTAATGCTTTCCAAAGTCACTTTCACTATTCTCACAGGCAACTGGAGCTTATAAGCAAACTTTACCAACTGCATTTACACTTCTAATGCATTCTACAACACTTCACTGTTTTCACAAGTCCTGATACACTGCACTCACACCTCAAACTGAACCGAAACCCGACTGAACTTCCACTAGTCTCTTCCCCATCCTTATATAAGCTTTTACACATTACACGAGAAGCTTCTATCACAAACTCGACGGTGCAGCAGTTAACATTAACTTTAACTAGGAGACATCAAAACATGCACAGAGTTTTGTTACATAACACTGTGAAATTATTTAGCATACAAACTCAAATTAAATTAAATATTTTAACAAGCAACTCACATAAATAAAACTTTATAAAGAAAAAAGAGCACAAAAATTAAAATCTTACCAAACAATTACGCTCACAAACAGCAGCAAACTGGGCAACTCTGACTCGTACTGGAACCTATGGTAAACACTGGGAAACGTCAAGAAGCTGTTCGACTATCTAGCTGGCAAATCCCAGCTTCTTAACACTACCCCCTCCTGAGTCCCTTTTTGTCGTCCCGACAAAAGTACACAATATATACAAACATAAGTCATCTTAATCCTAATGAAGCATCTAACTATACACAAAATAATCCTTCAACTTTTTCTGAGGGTCTTCTTCTTATTCCACTTCCAGTGGCGTCCTTGCTCCCTCCACACAGTCCACTCCTCCAGGAAGATCCTAGTCCTCTTTCCAAATCACTTCTTCCATCAGGAAACTGTCACCATCCTCTTGCACTTCAGCTCCATTGTCCTCCTCAACATCCTCATGGCGCGGAAAGCACAATTCCTCGGAGACGTCCCAGCTGTACTGTCCTGGCCCATGTTACTGCAACAGACAATTCACATGTACCACCTTTGGGCAAGATTTCCTGCCTCCCGAATCCAGCACGTAACGTCTGATAGGCGGTCCAACACAGTGTAAGTCCCATCTCATCGGCTCTGCAGCTTCAGACTGTCCCTTCTTTTGCTGAGGATTGTATAACCAAACTTGATCACCATCCTTGAAGCTCACCTTCACTTGCTTTGGCATCGTACCTGCACTTCATCACCTCTCCTGAAAACTTGAGGGCTCCTCGGTGACTTGATGATGTACCTCAGCCAGCCTTTCCTGAAGGTGCTTCACATAGCCGGTGGTGTCTGTAGCCAGCTCTTCACCAGGTGGTCTTCCCATTAACAAGTCAACTGGTAACCGTAACTTGTGGCCCAACATCAATTTGCAGGACTGTAGCCGGTAGACCGGGTATGCTATCAGCAACACAGATAATTTCTGGTCCCATTCCGTTTGTCCATCTATGCAGTACTTGGCCAGTTCTTATCCTAGGATCCAGTTGAATTTCTCCACCATCCCATCTGACTGTGGCCTTACTGGGGTCGTCCTGGTCTTCTTGATCCCCAATAACTTGCAGCACTCACGCAAAGCAGCAGACTCGAAGTTTCTACCCTGGTCTGAATGTAGCTCTTGTGGCATCCCAAAACGACAGAAGAACTGGTCATTAAACACCTGAGCAACAGTTGCAGCCTCTTGGTCGGGGATAGCATACGCTTCTGGCCACTTTGTGAACTAGTCCATGGCGACACATATATACTGGTTCACTCTTTCAGTGAGTGGCAGAGGTCCAGCAATGTCCACTGCAACTCTGTCCATCAGTGCATCCATTTGGACCAGTTGGAGAGGAGCGCAACCACGTTTCCTGGGTCTCTTCCTGGCACAACACACATCACAGGCCTGACACCACTCGTCAACATCCTGACATGTGCCAATCCAATAGAAGCTCTGTCGCAGCCGGCTTAGAGTTTTCTTCACTCCAAGGTGCCCACTATTGATCTGGTTAAGGGATTCACCCAAGATCTCAGACCTCATCTTCTTCGGAACCACCAGTTGCCGATACTTGCTGAGGCCATCGGTGTCTCCCACTGATGCTCCAGCAGTCCGTTGTTCAAACAAAGAAGGTCCAACTGACTCCAGTAGCTCTTGGTCAAAGGACTGAATCTAGAAACCTCTTCCCAAGATGGTCGCACTGTACTCTGCTGCAGCCAGTTTAGCACTGGTTGCAAATCTGCATCCTCTTCAGGTCTTCATCTGACGCGGGTCCTGCCACAACAATAGGAGAGCATTTCTTGCCAAGATTCCTGTTCCTTCTACACTGCTGCCATGTGTTCTTCTGTCTTCTCGTACACTGTTCATCAAGGATCTCCTGGATTTCTTCAGTGATCGGGCTTCTTGGGAAAAACTGGCTAGTTGTTGCCTCTCGTCTCCAGCCTTCACTAATTTACCCTCAACCTTCTCATTTCTGACACTCATAGCTGAAGTATCCCACCTCCCCACATGTGCAACACCTGTTTGTTGCAATCATTGGTTTCCTTGCACTGTTCCATTCTTGCTCCTTCCATTTGTAACAATCCACCTTCTTGCATTCCAGTTTCCCGCAGAATCAGCAACCTCCTCTGATCTTCTCCTGTTCTTTCTTCCACTTATTGCAATCCACTTTCCGATGTCCTGGCTTTTCACAGTACCAGCACCTTCCTTCAAAATTTTCAACTTCCCATACCTGCACCTCTCTTGCCTTGAATCCTGCACTATGACCTGTCTGAAAAGTGGATGTACTAGATGTGACATAGGACTCAAACTCTAGAGCCCTGGCTAGTGCTTCTTGCATGCGTCTGTGTTGTGCCTGCTTCAATTGCACTTTCAACTCTGCACTATCAAGAGCATCGATGAACTGGTCCCTCAGAAGAATAGCCAACAAGTTAGGTGCAGCTCCAGGGTATGCCTTATATGCCATCCTCTCCAGGTCATGAACAAGCTGCTGTAGGGATTCTCCTCAGGCCTGTACATGGCTCCAGAATCTTGCTCTGTAAACCTCAGTCTGGTACATGGTTCCATATCTGTGCTCCAGCACTTTTACTAGGGACTGATACCTGTTCCTCTCCATCACTGACATCTGGCCCCCTAATTTCCACTGCAGCACCTTTAAGGTTAGTAGCAAGCTAACTGCCTTCTGCCTATCATCCCAACCATTTTGATCCGATGGTAACTAAAGCTGTGCACGGTAAGCTTCCCAAGATACTTTACCATCAAATTCCTGAGGTTTCTTTTTATCTGGACCCCCATTATAACCATGCACTTCACTGCTTTGGGGCCTAAAAACTGGGACATAATGATTAAAGCTAGGACTTAAAACTGCTTTCTGATTATTCAACCCTATAATGCTACCTTTAGATGTCTAGGATCTGTCAAGATTCACCATACACTGTCCATTCATTTCATATGTTTCCTGTACACTAACCTGAGGCTCCTCAGTGCAGTATTTCTCTACAGCCTCAATTTTCTCACTAATTATCTTCACATGGTCAACTACATGCTTCAACTGGTTATGTACATGCTGTCTGCACTCCGCCACTATTCCCTCACTAATCTTTAGCTGGTTGTCTACATACTGTTTACACTCCATCACGTTATTGCTTACCTTATACTTCTGCTGCTATAGCTTGGCACCTGCTTCCTCCTTATGCTGTTGCTGTTCTTCCTTCATATCCCCCACGAATGCATCTAGCTGTCCTTGCACCCTCAGTTGTACTTCCTCCATTGCTCCTGTAATGCCTCCTGAAGCTGTTCATATCGTTCTTTCTATTCTTCATTCTGTGCCTGCAATTGTTCTTTGATTTCATTCCCTGAACTCTTTCTGTTCTTCATTTTGGGCCTGTAATTGTTCTTTGAGTTCTTTCTGTCCTTCATTCTGTGACTGTAATTGTTCTTTGAGTTCTTTCTTATATGCCTGTAATAGCTACACAATTGTTGCCAGGGACATTTCCTTCTCTTACCCAGCTCAAGACCTTGTCTGCACACCCTCTACTTCCATGTCGAAGGTTAGCCTCACTGCAGCCCTTACTAATCCCCCTCCTGACACCAGTGTTATGTCCCTGTCCCACACTGTCACAGGCTCCAACAGCAGTAGCTCAGTACAAGAAGGACATTGTTCAGTGAGTTGTTCTTCCTATAGTTAGCCTTCAGGTGTGCAGTACACAAGATCAGCTGAAACATTGTAGATAAACACTGGCTTCTTAAGTTCACTGTCTTTATTTTCCAGATAATTACCTTTAATGCTTTTCAATTTCACCTCACTATTCTCACAAGCACTGGACCTATACAAACTTTACAAACTTAATGCTTGACAACACTTCAGTATTTTCACAAGTACTGACACTGCACAACACTCAGACTGAACTGAAAACCGACTGAACTTGCTCTGGTCTCCCATCCTTATATAAATTTACATTACCAGCGAAACTTCTAGCACAAACTCGACGGTGCGACAGTTAACAGTTACCAACTACGAGACATCAAAACATGCCAGAGTTTCCTTAGATTATATAACACCGTAAATTATTTAGCATACAAACTCAACTTAAATTACATATTTTAACAAGCAATCACATAAACATTGTAAAGAAAGAGCACAAAATTAAACATTGTAAAGAAAAAGAGCACAAAATTTATGTATAACTTACAAAACAATTATGCTCACAAACAGCAGGCAAACTGGCAACTGTGACTCGTACCGGAACCTACGGTAATCATCGGGAAACGTCAAGAATCTTTTCGACTACCTAGCTGGCAAATTCCGCTTCTTAACAATTTGTTATTAAATTCACGAGTAGTACTAAGTGGAAATACCTTGTACTGAATTTTGGTAAACAGTTAACAAAAAGATATCTTACGTTTTAAACATGGAAGCATAGGACTTGCACTGAATATGAAGTAAAATGAAAGGAATGGTACTGCCTATCACTTCATAAAGAAGTTCAGGGGGAACAAAATTTTCTGCATCTTTCTCATCCTCATACTTTATAATATTAATCAAGTAATCAAATATCTATAGAGTAAAATAGAAAATATAATTTGTACGTGTAAGGGTATATCCCTTATTACATTCCGATAACCAGTCAGGTAAAGGTATCTTTGAAGTTTAAATAGCCAGTCTTCACTCAGCTGTCGCTCAGTGGTTGTTCGATTGAGCTTCCTCCCTCCCCACAGAATTCACCTTTTCATTAGAATTTTTAATTATTCAGAGTTGTGGCACGATTTAAGGGTGCAGACTGATCTTATAAATGAAATGTTTGCTATACCAAAGCTTAGATTAAGCAGATTTCCTTACTTTTCTGTTATATTTCGGGATGCCAGAGATGTAAAGGAATTGTTCGAATGCTGACCTTAGTTTGGACTGTGTTATAATACTTAGTTGCCTCATACCTCTATCTTCCTACGAAAAATTTCATTGTTGTTAAATATATAACGGATTTCATATTTCTTTTGGCGATTGTATTGTCGAAAAACTCAGCATCACATCTGATAATAAAGAGAGTATTGGTTTAAGCAAAAACGAAATCGAACAAACACCTCCAGCCAATCAGAATCTCGGCGGGAAATGTTTTGTATAATTGCAAGTAACATCTATAACGCAGTAATGATAGTGTCAGTAAATTGTACAGTTATGGCACAAAAGCCTCATTGTTGATGAGTAGTCAGTGACGTAGCATGTGCCAGTTCTATTTTTTCACACTTCCAAATAATCAGTAAACAGTCAAATGCACAACTTACGGCTCGTAAGTAAACTTGTGGAGTTCGCCCACATTTTTCATATTTTTCATCATCTTCATTCACATTTCCGTTATATCTCCATGAAACGTGAGGTAACATTACGAGATTGTACGGACGGTCTTACGTGTTTGTTTTTTAGGGTCCTCGTACTGGACTCACTCCTTGCATCTGTTTGCGTGACGAGAACTGAGGAAATATTGAGCATGTTGCCAGTCACGGACTGGCGACTCCCACTTGATATAGAATCCCTTACTTATCTTGAGCCTATGCATGTGAGACTAGTTTGCCTTCGAACCGGTGTATTCGGTACCGAACTTGTTTTCTGTATAATTAGTTCTAATTATTTTGTCGACTCATTTCTTCCATATTGTGTTTTGTTCACGCCTGATTTCACATACATGATCTTTTTGATTCATTTCTTCCATCTTTGGTTTTATTCACGCTTGATTTCACATACATGATCTTTTCTATTCATTTCTTCCATCTTGGGTTTTGTTCACGCCTCATTTTACTTACACTCTTCCACTTACCTATTTCTACTTTCTTTATAACTTGTTTTCTATAGCGTTTTGATTGGTGTGCATTGCTTAGATTTAGGTAGGTCATTTAGTGTTACAAATGGATGTGTCTTGTGGCGATATTCTGATAGGAATGTGTCTGTATTATGCCTGGGGCCACAACACCAATGACAACGACTACAACAATAATGTATTAGGTGAGAGTAAAGGATACAGCGGCATCCAAATCCAAAACTGAGTAGCAGGAGTGTGGAGTTTACTGGGCCCAAACTTTTTGAACTAACTTTTTTGTTGTTGTTGTCACAAAACTCCTTCATACTTTATAGCTGCCACTCAACATATTTGCTTCACTTAACTGGATAAGACATCTTTTGCGATGAATGAAATGAATAATAATCAAACATAATTTTATGATACTCAAAGTAATTTCGTGTACTCTCTTTTACACAATGACTGTGATGTGATCATGAACATAAAGAAGTCGTTGGACGAAGATACTGTGATCCTTTACTCAACTTATCGATGTGAAGCTTGGAGTCTGTTGGAAGGACACGAGTAAAGAATGAAAGAAGTGGAACTGAGCCATATGAGAAGCGTATGTGGAGTTACATGGTGAGACAGAATAACAGAAAAAGAGGAAGTTAAAGAACATAGTAGTGTTGATGTGAATATGCTGGAAAGTGTTGGTAGAAGTACAGTACTAAAGAATTATGTTTAGAGTTTGCTCATAACTTACTGTTATCTGAAGAAGATGACTGCTTGCATTTCTGTTGATGTGACTGGTAAAGGCACCTACTTGTATTTTCATACTCTATTACGATGGGTGAAGGCATTATAGTGTACCAGATTCAGCTCATCTCTTAAGATCTATTGCCATATATAATATTCAAATATTCATTTAATATAATCGATGAAAACTAGGATATTGTGCTATTTATGAAGAAAGAAGAATAGGGTTTAGGGCAATAGTATTGTCCTCTTCTGCAAACGGCTTAAAAATTATTTATAGTAAAATAAAAAACGCCGAAGTGATGTGCAGAACGAGAGAGAGAGAGAGAGAGAGAGAGAGAGAGAGAGAGAGAGATAGGAGGAAGGGAATTCTCGAGGAAACCTACTTGTGTTGGAAGTGAGATTAGATTATTATAGTAAAGTTAGAAACATCAGCTGTGGTAGGGATTTGATTAGATTACCTAAAGATATAGTACAATAGGGAATACCGTTTACATTGATCATGTGACAGTTAAAATAGTAGGGAATCACTTATGCTGGAGCCCTTTTGATATTCAGCCAGAATACATAATTATTATTTTATCCTTACCGTCAACGGCTATTTTAATATGTTTAGAGAGTCATTAGTGGAGAAGCAGCTAAGGAAGGCTTTATCTAACCTCTGTAGAATCTACCAAGGTGAATATAATCGTCTGAGCATGCCAGAATATAAGTACGATATCGGGCTGAAGCGGATAAGCAACTGTTACTACAATTGTTGACGTGCACGTTATGAAAATATCTTAAAACCAAGACCGGTCCGCACCGTTGCCTTCCTCGCCCGGATAAAAACGCCTTTTCGGCCGGCAAAGAGAACCATAAATTTCCAGCAGTCACTGAGGGAAATTTTCAAGTGTGTGTTTAGAAGACAAGACCTCGGTACCTGGACTACGTGCTTGGTGGAGTAAATGCATTGGTTAACTCGCCCCCAACCTCACATGGCGCCTTGCGTGTTCCACTCTGTCTGGCACCAGGCCTATTCCACATCACACTAGTATAGCACCTCGCTTATTTCATCTCATACGGCACCTCTCGTGTTCCACTTCCATGGCACCTTGCTTGCTCCACCTACCACATTTTAAGGTACCCCACTTGCTTCACCTCCCGCCTTGCACGACATCTCACTCGTTCCACCTTGCACGGTACCTCACTTGTACATCCTCAGTTCTTACGCATCATCCAGCATGTTCCATCTTGATTATGCATCATGCCCTTCGTCATGCGCCACCTCTTCTTTTTTGCACAGCTGTTTTCATAATTCTGACGAACGATTTGTAAATAGCTTATGTCACTTGCTATGAAAACTAAGCATCCTATCCGATATCATACCTTATGAGTTATAGGGACTGTAGCTCATTTACAGCAGTCCGTCATTTAAGGCCGAAGTACTCACAGTGGATAAACGGGTTAAAGATGGGCGAAAGATACACGATAATGGGGAAAGTTACACCACCTCTGTTTGTTAAAGGTTCTTGCCTCAGCTTCACGATGTGTAAGGTCCACATTCTCCTTCCATGTCTAAGAGAAGGGCTTCTTGAATGAAGCAATTTTTTATGCATTCAGTACGCAGACCAAATAAAGAAATTATTATTCTTGTAGTGCTACAATTTTATAAAGAATAAATATTTATTATAAATATGGGTTGGAGTAGAGGGATGGAATGAGAGTAAATTAAAGAAAATTGTAACATAAACACGCAATTCTTCTTCTTTTACGTTTATTAATGATTTTTCAGTCTTTACATTTTAACTGTGCTCTAGGGGTAGGCTCACTGAAAAACGAACTTATTCTGTTATGTTTACTGCTAGTCACCAAGCCCCAGAGTTCATTCAGGGTGGCCATGACAAGACTACTTTCAGGCTTCTCACTCACCTCCATCACCACCTATCTCCATTCCTTCTTGTTAGCCAGAGTTGCCTTCCCTCACATGCTATTCAACATTATACTTTCTCTTCGTTATTGGTTTCATCTCATCATTCTCGTCAACATTAAAATTTCTTTTCGTTTCTAGTATTCCTCCTGTCACGGGGGGATGTGAAATTACGAATTATAAATGCTGGATGTTACTTGAAAGAGAGACAAGGAATTAACTTGTGAAAATCAAGCAGTAAGTTTTACTTTATGCCGGCTTACTTCGCGGATTCTCTAAGGACGAGAATTTATGAACTTTCTCAACAGTACACAGCAGAGACTAATTACTCACGTGTGCTGTTTGTAGCACTGTTAGCCACTCGAGAAAGTGACCCCACCCCTGACAATCAATAACTAATGCTAATAATAATAACCAGGTTCTTGCCGGTGCTTAACTCCTGGCTGGCACAACAGATTTAAATTTGATACAAAAGAACTGGCCTAAATACCAGTTTTGAATATTGTAAAGAGTTTGTGCAAACTAGGAGCAGCAGCTTAATGTGGAGAAATAAAACACTAGTCTAATTACTGTACATTAAGCTAAAAAAAAAAAAAAAAACTAAATTTATTGATTACAATAAAATAAATTTACCTTATATGAATCTCAAAATAAATTCAAAAGGGGAACTTCATGGTCGCTAGGGGACTCATGAATTCAAATAACAAGAGAATACACTCACTCGTTCATTCAAAACCTAATTAAACTTAAGCCTAGAAAAACGAACAGAAATACTGGTCAGTGGAGGGAAGCCGAAACGAAAGTCTGGGCGCCTGTGATGAACACCAACGCTGCTATTCTCTTCAAGCCCGCTTCACCAATCACCGTCTAGGTGGAGATTCAGGAATTCGCTGTACAACAGAGACGCTGCTCTATGCTAGGCACAAAACAATCCTATTCTCACGACGATCCCGAGCTGACTAACTTCAAACCCGGAGGGCCGGAAGGGGGGTATGAGCTGGTCGTATTCGCAGGAAGTAGGTGTGGCCTAAGTTCAACGGTCAACGGAAAGAAGGTGAACGATATAGGCTCACAATAAATCACTCAGTGAAAGAACTAATATTGTGGATAAGAATGGTCACTTGTGAAACAGTGACAAATGTTCTGAAAACCATCTCGATCGAAGTGAATACGAGGACTGAGTGATGGCCAGTGGGAATTTCACTAGTGGTCGTGGTTTTCTCATAACAGTACAATGTCACGAAATTATATAAATACGCTCGCGCGAATTCGTGACACCTCCCATCATGTTATCAACATTATCCTTTTTCTTTGTTTTAGGTAGTTATCTCATCAAACGATTATCATCAATATTCTTTATCTTCGTTTTTCGTATTTTTTCATCATTCTACTATCAACACTGCCTTTTCTTGGTTTCGGATATTCCACTTCTTATCCTTTTTCCATAATCCAGTTTCTAAGACAATGCGAATTCCAAAGGGTCGCGCCGAGAACGTGAGCTAAGGGTCCCCAACCTCCTGTGAAGTTAGAGATAGTGGGCTGTACCGAGCTGGATACGCAATAGTCGAGAATTTGGTTGTTTAGCACAATATTATTTGAAAACGATTATTTATATTTGTGTCATCGTTCAGCAGTGTTGTTGTGAATATTTTTGGAGACTATCCCTTGAGAGATGGAATGATTAGAAAATGATTAGTGAACGGTGTGGCCTAGTCTGACTGAAAACGAGAACACCAGAGCAGTGAATGGAATGGGTGGTAGAGTGATAAAGGAAAGCACTGAGACACTGGGACATCGAGTTGCTGAGTAGAATGGTGATGGGAATCTCTTGATTTTAGAAACAGTGATGAAGTGACCAGTGGAAGGAACACAGAAAGAGAGAGAGAGAGAGAGAGAGAGAGAGAGAGAGAGAGAGAAAGGAGGGGAGGGGGTCTCCTCTGTGAAAAATACTCGTGTCGCATGTGGAGTAGAAAATGTTGTTGATTAGATTACCTAAATAGACAACATAAGAAATATAATCCTACCATATGTACAGTTAAATCAGTAAAAAATGACATGGTGGGGTTCTTTAAATGTTCATCCAGAACACGTCAACTGTTTCATCCTTTTTGCCACCAGGCGATTTTATTCCATTTTAGAGAGCCATTAGTAAAGATGCAGCTAATAAAGACTTTATTTATCCTCTTAAGTATCTAGTAAGGTGATTATAATTGCCTGAGCATGTCAAAGTATAAGAACTTTATTGGTCTGTGGGGGTTAAGCGACTGTTACTACAACTGTTGCTGTGCACGTTATGAAGGCACCTTGAACCAAGACTACCAAGCCACGCCGTTATCTCCCTCGCCCTAATAGAAACACCATTCGGCCAGCAAAGAGGACCAACAATTTCCAGCAGTTATTGAGAGAAAATTTCAAGTGAGTGTTTAAAGAGAAGACCTGGCCACCTGGATTACGTCCTTGATGGAGTAAATGATGGTTAACTCGGCCCCCGCCTTACATGGCACCTCGCGTGTTCCACTTTATATAGCACCCCTCTTGTATGCTTTACATGGCACCTCTCTTGTTCCATGTTCTACCCTATACAAGATGACACGTCCCATGTTCACTTCCCTCACCTTTAACAGCACCTCGCTTGTTTCATCCCATGTGGCACCTCTCTTACTCTATCTACCGCCCTACACGGCACCCCTCTTGTTCCAATAACTATCCTGCGCCTTACACAGCACCTAGAATGTTCCACTTCACACGGCATATCGCTTGTTCCACCTCAATACTGCGTAATGGTCTTCCTCTTCCGTCACTTTCCTTTCTGCACAACTGTTTCCATAATCCCGACGGAAGGTCAGTATTTTGCCGACTCTCTTTTGGAAAAGTCACTTGCAGAGAAAACGCAAGCACTCTGTACAGTATCATCCTTCATGAGGTGAAGGAATTCGTGGCTAAGTTACAGCAGTCCATGTCATTTAAGGCCCAAGTATTCACAGTGGATCGACAGGTTAAAGATGGGTGAAAGACACACGATTATGGACAAAGTTACCCCATCTCTGTTAAATAAAAGTTCTTGACATCAGATTCGCGGTATGGCAGACCCACAGTATCACTCCTTGCTCAAGAGCAGGGCTTCCTTGATGATGCTATAGTTTATGCATTCAGTCAGTAAGGCAGCTTAAGAAAAATTATCATTATGGAAGTAAAATCTGATGAAGACAAAAAATATATTAAAAGTAGGCGTTAGAGTTGGGGGATGAGATGAGGGAAATATAAAATGCTATTTACTTAACTGCTCGGTTCATCTTTTACATCTATTATTTTTTTCAGTGTTACATTTTACGTGTGCTCCAAGATAGGCTTCTTCATGCAAAATATCTATTCAAAAACAAACGATGTATTTCATTTATTTCCATACACCAAGCCCCAGAGATCATTCAGAGTGGCTAAGACATGAATACCTTCAAACTCCCTCATCACATTACCACTTATCTCCGTTCTATCTTGTTAGCCCGAGCTGCCTTCCCTATTCTGCATGATTCATTCTCTTTGTTATTGGTTTTCCTTTCATCATTCTTGTCGATTTTAATCTTTCTCTTCACTCCCGGTATTCCTCCCATCATGTTATTATCAACATTACCCCTTTTCTTTGTTTTTGATAGTAGTCTTATCACTGTATAATCATCATTATTCCTTCGCTTCCTTCTTGGTATTTCTCTCATCATTCTGTTATCAACACAATCTTTTGTTTGTTTCTGGTGTTACACTGCTCATCCTCCTTCCATAATCCAATTTCTAAGGCAATATATATTCTAAACGGTCGCGCCGAGAACGTGAGCAAAGGGTCCCCAACCTCCTATGAAGACAAAGATATTGGACTGTACCAAGCTGGCTAGGCAGCATTTGAGACTTTGGGTATTTAGCACCAATATATTTCAAAACGATTATTCACGTCATTGTTCCCCAATGTTGTGATGATTGTTTTTGGAGACTATCCTTTGAGAGCTGGAATGATTCAAGAAATGATTGGTGAACTATGTGCCCTAGTTTGAATGAAAGTGAGAACACCAGAGTGGTGAATGGAATGAATTATAGAGTGATAAAGGGAAGCACTGGGGCACTGGGACATGCAGTTGCTGAGTGTGATGAGTGAAGGGATTTTCTTGATATCAGAAATAGTTGCAACCACTTGTATGTAACCCCTTGTAAACCAGTAGTATGAAAGTGTGTTCTAAGTAGAGTGTTCGGGACCTATTTCCCATTCCTAAGGTTTAGCCTAGTTCAAAGTCTGCTTACATAGTGCTTTACTAGAGACCTTAGGTAATGGGAGAAATGGAGTTCCCCCGAGCTAAGCCCTGTATTGGACTATATAGCCCCGCTAGGGTTACAGGAGGGAGCTACCCCTCCCGGCACGGCAGCCCGGGCGAGGCTCGAACTTGCAATCCCCCGATCACAAGTCCAGCGCGCTACCACTGTGCTACCGCGCCCCACTAGACCTTAGGTAAGGTAATTAGGTCACGTACAGCCATAAGAAAAACTATCGTTACCGTTCAGAGCTATGCACTATGACACAACGACTAAGTGTTGTGGAATGAAGGGACAGGAAAGTATGTTCCGAAAACCCGTCATGTCGGTTATGTGAGACTCAGATAGCAGAATATGTGCTGGAAAAAAAAAAAAAAAAAAAAAAAAAAAAAAAAGGCTAATTAGATCGTTTGGCATTTGTGCAT
This sequence comes from Coenobita brevimanus, assembly GCF_032717465.1. NCBI lineage: Eukaryota > Metazoa > Arthropoda > Malacostraca > Decapoda > Coenobitidae > Coenobita > Coenobita brevimanus. Next base: position 20,639,934 of record NC_137046.1, read on the forward strand.
AGAGGAAATACGTTTTATTATCCGGCACCAAATTCATTAAATAAAATTATAACAGAATGGTGCAGAGTCGGCAACGCACATGTAGACGGGCAATGAGTATGTGCACCCATGCCAGACGTATGATAGTCTTTCAGCCGATACAAGCCAAGTTAATAAATTTCAGTGAAATAATATGTATTGCTTTCTACATATAATAAATGTTGGGTAGAAGGAAAATAGTAACATGTGTTCAGTCTCATTGCTTTAATAGTTTGTATACCCCCTCCCCTGCTTCCAAAACAGCCTCTAGACGTCGACGCATGGATGCCACTGACTGAAGCATCCATCTGAAGCATTTAACCACCCATCTAAAGCAAACAAACGAACTTGTGCACCCCCGCTACACTATCATAAAAAAAAGAAAAAGAAAAACAGTCGATGCCTATAGATTTACTGCACTTAAAAATAATTTATTTGTTGTATTCTGTAGATAATAGGTGTTGAATAGTAGGAAAATAATAAACGTGCCGAGTTTCATTACTAATCCCCGGTGGGACACTCAGGGTAACGCAAACACGTCCTATATATTTCCCCTCCATATGGCTCATTCTTGCTCATTATTCCAGCTCTTGAAATGGGATTGCGATATGGCAACACTAGATAGGGGAGGGGCGAACAGCAAGGACCCGCCCACATGGCCCCAGCTAACGTTCGTTTCACATCGAACTTTCCTGGGGGTAACGATAGTTTTTCTCATGACTGTACACAAGAACGGCTACAAAGCATGAATGAAAACCCAGAAAGCTGAATAGTATGCAAATATTAAGTGGTGACTGGAGTGCAACGTGTGTGGATTAGTGTTTTGAGAGAGAGAGAGAGAGAGAGAGAGAGAGAGAGAGAGAGCTGCAACACTGCTATAATGAAAACGGGGTTGGAGAGAAACAGAGAGATGAAGAAGGATGAGCAGAATGAAAAGCCTTCGACCATTTATAAGCACTGTACAATACATTTACAGTGAACAGCTCCCTGCACCGACCCTTTAAGAGGTATGCTCCACACAGAGGAGAATATCTCCCCCATACAAAACTGGGAAGTGGACGAGATTAAAGAATGCACAGAGTTAAGCCCGTGTCCCATATTCAAGTTCATCTTCGAGAACGGCCCCGATCACCATGATCTTACCCTCAAGGTGTGATCTTGATGAAATGCCACGATCATACCTCAAACGGTAGGCCTAAAAGGCCATTTCATGACAGTCACGTTAGTGCTAAGACACACAAAGACATTGCTATGACATCCCACAACACCCTACGGAAGCATCACGTTATCCTGACGACACACTACGATCATCCCTCAGTTATAAAATAACCGTCACTTTGACTCCACGTCACCCCATGACATCGCCACGACACGCTACGACCAGTTACGACACGATACAGAACCGCTAAGTTACCGCTAAGTCACCTCTAAGATTATCAGGACATATGACGATGCACGACGATGGCCGAGATCTTCGGTGCGAGGCTTCATACATGAGGGTGAAGTGTAGGCAGGTGTCAGTTGCCAAGTGGTTCTAGCAGAAGTGATGGATTACTGACTCCTGACGAGGAGTTCTTGTTCATGCAGAGCGACCTGGCAGACCAGCAGTTGCGATTGAACCTCGCCATTTACGTGCAACAACAAAGAAACAAAAGAAGGCAGAGAAGAAGAGAGCTTACTGGACAGCACCATGGCTACTGAGGCGACCAAGTTTCTGGCAGTACGAGAATCTTCTAATACATTTGGGTGCCGAGGATATGAAGGTCATCAGGATCCGATTTCCAAGTTATTCCTATGACACGTCAAGGCACACCAAGCAACAAGCTACGACAACCTACGACAAGCTAAGACATGCTAAGACACGATAATTCACAGCTAAGACAAATGACGTTACCGTCACGACATGTCACGTTCTCCTCCTTGTTGGCGCCCACGCCAACAATTTTTGAACATTCTAAAAACTATCGAAGCGCGCCAAGAACAGCGAAATTTGACCAAGTTCTCCACATCAGCTCTATGTCATCGCTCAGTCACGCCACGTTACTCATGACGACATGCAGTGACACACAAAGATATAAAGACCATGGCATGGCGTGGGAAAGTTCCTGACAGTGGGACATAGGCTTAAGAAACTACCTTTTTTTCTTTTTTTTTCCTGGCAACATAATGTGACCTTTCCAAGGCAGATTGTGAGAAAAAAATACGTGTTGAATTTTTTATGATAAAATGAATTTCATCTGGTTGAGGATAATGGGTTGGGCTCTGTGGAAGATTGTGTTAAGTTGGGGAATGACAAACCGAATTCTTGAGGTATTATAAGTAAAAAGGATTGCACCATACCTAAAATGTGGTCTCAGTGGAAGTGTACCATTATAATTTTTTTCTTTTGTTTTTTTAGGTAAAAAAGTAAATAAATAAAGGAAAATAACCGTGCATATCAGTGTTGCTCAGAATCCCAGGGGTCACCTGTCATGAGGTGTGGCCTTCTGGGAACCACCCCTCCCTAAAACCTGATCCGAGTGTAAGTCTTCCACTGTTCAAAGTATCCTGTTCCAAAGTAAAACAAAACAAAAAAAAGTGTTCCTCGTCCATGGGAAGCCAGGAACTCCACGCCTGTCTAAAACCCGCTCCAGATGGAAGTATATCACTACGCAAAACTGCAACTTCCTAAGCAAAAGCTGGCAATGCATACTGGAGTTTTTGGTACCCCCAGCGGCTGGCTCTCGGGGATTGCATCTTGTTCAAATTCTACTCTTTATTGCGCTTACCAATATGCAAAATGTTGCTTTCCTACATAAAAGACTGGCCGAGGAGAGTATAATGGAATTGGCCAAAACCCTGGGGGACTGCCCCTCTGTGGATGGGGGGATGGGTTGAAATCAGGCGTACTACCCTGCAAAAAATCTGCTCTTGCTGGACGTCTAAGGGCCATACAATTTTTTTTTTCCTAGGCACCCCAGGACGCTCACGGTTGCCAGAAAACTCTTTCTATCAGAACCATTCTCTTCTTCCTCCTCTTCCTCCTACTTACTGGAGAACAGCTGTGTGCTACCTATTCCTTGCGATGCAGTGAAGTGAGAAAAAAGGAGGGATCTTATCAGTACCATTCGCCATATTAGTATTTAGGCCACTGAGGGGAGAAAAAGTATCTGTTGAATTTTAATAGAATATATGAGAATGTCAAATAGAGGAGATGAAGGTATAGCACACGAATCATCATAAGCAGAGGCAGAGGATAAGACCAACGTCAAGTTTTCTGCTTTCTCAGAGGAAGGAAAAACAAGTCATCTGAGAGGGGGAAAAAAAAAGAGAGACAAAAGGGAGCAGTAAATTTGTTAGTTTTTTTTTTTTTTTTTTTCAAGGTGAACATGGGACTGGAAAATATTGACCTGGAAATTTTAGAGCAACTGTGATAGATTACTTTTTTTTTTTTTTTTTTTTGTAAGCAGAACATACGTGTATTTAGTACGAGTCACGGTAGGATTATAAAGTGCGCACGACTCAGGGTACTGTATACTGGCGCTAGTACTCTTTGACGGCGACCTTCCTGCTGGCGACAGTATTGTAACAGGTGTGATTAAACAAAGTATTACTGGCATTAGCTAGAAGGAAAGAGAAAGGAATATATACTAGTAATTCCTTGCCGAAGAGGAAAATTTCCGCAATGAGCAAAGCATCCTCAAATGGTTTTCGTTCAAGGAAGTAAAATTCAATTCATGAAATGTCGAAAATATATTGCCTGAGATTCTGCCATTTAGCTGCAGCAAAATGATACAGAAGCTGCCTCTAGGTAGGGTCCAAAGACCTTACTTGTGCGAGAGAAAGGGTTACATATGGTTGTGATCAGAGGAGTCTAAATGAGGAAAAATAAAAGTCTGACAAACAGTACAGAGGGTTTAGGTATAGAAAAGACGATCAAACGATCTTATTCTAAGATTAGTTTATTTATGCATCCATTAATCCATCGAGGAATTAGCTTGGTGGCGAGAGAGAGAGAGAGAGAGAGAGAGAGAGAGAGAGAGAGAGAATGTGTGTGTGTGTGTGTGTGTGTGTGTGTGTGTGTGTGTGTGTGTGTGTGTGTGTGTGTGTGTTTGGGTTCACTATTTAGATTTAGCTTGTGAAGGAACAAAAGGAAACACTGAGGGAAATGTTACAGTAATAAGAAAGACGACTTAAAAAAAAAAAAAAAAAAAAAATCCTAGAACAAACCTGCAAAGCCTAAATCTGCGGCCATAAATTCTTCTCAGTTTCACAATAGGCTGAAGAAAATGTGTTGTGTTCCAGCGGGAGAAGGTTTTGTGAAGCTCAAAGAGATACTGTTGTGTTGATTGTGAATTATTCCTGGTGCTGTACTGTAGTGGTGATTAAACTCGTGAATTAGATGACATAGTCTGTTGGTCAATCTGTGATTTCTTCCGATTATTTTATTACCTATAGTGAGACTTTTTTTTTTTTTTTTCAAACATGAGTTGTCAGATGCAGACTACTTTCATTCCTTCAGTTCAAGAGATCGTTCGCGAGATGAAGTTGTCTGGTAACATTAATATTAAATATAAGCAAGTTGCGAACATTTCCAAGGGAAGGTAAGACGGTATATACAAAGGTACAGTACACTGACATACTTTTGTGCAGACTGCTGAGATAAATAACGAACATAAAAAAAATATAGTGTCAACAACTTTGTGTGTTAGTATGGCTTGACGCTTGACCCTCAAAAGTCAAGTTAAAAGGACTTATTATTAGAAAAAAGTGTCTGGGGCTATTGGCACTACGAAAAACTTTACCAAGACTGAAGCAAATTGGTGAAGAAGTAAAGGACTGCGCCAAGCTGAAAAAGATCTCGGAAGAGAGAAGATGGAAACGGGGGAAATACAATAGGTGTTCATATTTTGGTGTGGAAATCTGTTAACGTACTCGCATTGAGGATATTGCTTTTTTTTTTTTTTTCGTAGTAAGAGACATTTGGTGGAATCAAAGTTCTTTTCTGATTGCGGTTATGACGAGTACCACCAGGAGGACCACATATGCAGCAGCCGTGGCAACCCTACTAACCAATGCGGCGGCCATCCGTGAAGGTTTACCTGTAAAATGTATCGGCAACCACTGTCAGGCAAGTGCTACATGAGATGAGGATACATCACAGAGCTCCAACGAGGGAGGACCGCTTAACCTATGACCACAAGGCAGGGGATTTTGAGCAGTTTTTGCTCAAAGTCATGCTGAACAGAGTATGAAGTTCTGAGGACGAGCGATGTTCACAGATAAGATATGTTTCTACTCCAGTACTCATGACAATGTATTGCTGAAGGAGAAACAATACACGGTGTAATATTTCTTACAAGTCAACACACACACACACACACACACACACACACACACACACACACACACACACACACACACACACACACACACACACACCTATCAATTCTAAATTATGACTCCAGTCACAGACAAGTTTAAAAGTAAATATCTAATTTACTTCACTGAATTTATCCATTGGCAACGTAAGGTACACAGAAACTGGCAAGAACCAAGCAAACATATATTGCATTCACAGTGAGTACAGGCACTGTACAAAATTATCTGATAACGTCAATTTACACATTTATATACATGGGGATGGTTGTTGAATTGTTTATGTAGCGTTTGAATGAAATGTGGCAATACCATTATTGAAGTGTAACTGATTTCAATAATAATAAAAACTGCATAGGAAACACTTATCACTCTGGAGTGGTTAGCATCCTTAGTAAGTTTAGAGTGCCAAAGTTATACAATATATTTAGAAATTAACTCCTAACCTGGTTATTCGCCCACTAGTTACCTTGGGGAACATGGAACCGTTACACTGCAGTGCACGTCCACCTGTTTACCACATACTGCTTTCTTGAAACAGGTGGAACTGTCAGAGGAGAGCAATGAAACATACTTAGCCATCTAGGCGAGCAGCTTGGTATTATATTCCTCCTCACTTTGACTCACAATGTTCAGACTTCCTTCTGACTTTATATTTTTTTGGTTATGAGTGACGTGGATAATAAGAAATTAACTGGATTTTAGAGAAAGTAGGGTGGAAATGATGTGAAAAGTCAAATCAAAACTTAACCCCTTTTTAGGTTACATCCCGTAGGGCTTAATCCCCCTCGGAAGCTGAAAAAACCAAGGAAAGTCATCCCACTAGAGCAATGGTTCTCAGTCTGGGAGCCATGGTCCAAAGGGGGCCACCTCATGATTTTAAGGGGGCCATGGTGGGCTCGTGTAACTAGTAATTCAGTGTGTGTCTGTCTTACATTCGGGTGACGGGGCCACGTGTTTAAGCTTGGCGCCTTGCTCCCTCTCGCTTCCATGTATACTTGCTATGTTTCGACGCTGCTGGACCAATGAGCGAACAAGAAAAAATATGGCTAAATGGCAACACTTTGCAAACATTATGCAGGAGTGAACTTATCGAGCAAACAATATATAAAGTAATATTTGTCTCTATACAAGAGATTCATCGCACAGACTTAGGATTGCGCAAATGTGTCTCCCTCGTTCCTTGTTGTAACCTCCCTCTCTGACGCGACCCCAGCTGCCACCCTCAAGGGTAAGTTTGTGAGAAATATCTACTGCTTTCTGTACAGTATTGTAGTGTTACTTGTTAGAAATTTAATTTATGTTAGTACTGTGAAAATGACATACAGGTATTTTTTTTTCTATTTATCTACCTATAGATATATTTAGATATAAATATTGTTCAATAGTTTAGGTATCCCTCCACTCTGCCTTCCCAGCTCACTGATGGTTTCCCAGTCACAGCTCTACCTTTCATATTGCTCTGACATATTCTCTTTTTTTCTCTTTTTTGTTCATTTTAGTATTCATTCGTTTGTTTTTTATCATCACTGGCCACTTGTACAAAAAATACAGCACAGATTTAAAATAAATGATGAAATTCAACTAATTCACTTTCCCCAAAAGATCTGAATTAAAATCAGTGCTGAAAAAAAAAATCACCATGTTATGTTGATCTTAAATCAAACGGCTTTCACCAAACCTGATTTCAGTGCAGATTTAGCGGCTCTGACTTGAACCTTATTACAAACTACCCGGTATATGAAATTTCAATGCAGAGTAGAGTCGGCTAAATCAGTAATTGTTTTTGCTGCTTTCATATATTTATCGATGTTTTTGGATGATTAAACATTCGTATGAGGTGTCTTATATTTCTTTTGGTTGCGTTTGACACTTTTCTACCTTTTTTTTTTGGGGGGGGGGTCATCAACATTTATGGTTTACTGTAAAAATTTGTGAGTGTGAAAATTATACGGTAATGATTAAATATGATTATCAAAGTGTAATGCTTCATTTAGCAATTTCACATATCTAACAGTGTTTTCTTACAGTGTAACCATGATTTTACATAATCTTTGCATAAGTAAAGGCGACGACGGAACCCAGCTACAGGACCACACGCGGAGAATTCGGAGAATTTAATAGTTACCATGATGCCAGACGAAATTTGCTTCATTTACCCTGATGGTAACATCTACCTTATTAATTCGAAAGATTTTTTAAATGAAACTTATTCCATCTTATTAAGAACAAAAAATAACGGACGACTTATCGTACTGTATGCAAAATAAATCATATACTGAAAACCAGTGACTTCATACTGCATAAAATTTAATTCACTTAGGTGTGGTTAAAAGTAAATCATGCTAATTCGAAGAAAGTCATTTGACACTGTTGAGTTTTTTTCGACACTGATTCTCAGTCATTGTAGTGAATTAATTCACTTTGGTACAAGTGGCCACACACAGTACTAGCAAATAGTGTTTAATAAAATTTTAATTGAAAATGTTTCATTACTGCCATATCTATATGAAAGAAGCATAAGCATCATAGGTTGATTGTTTGATGCTACATGAAAAGAACGGAATCGTATCGTCGATAGCGTCAAGTTTCTAAGAACACAGTCAATGCAACTATATATTATATAGTAACCAAACACTGTGTATTAATGTTGAATAAAATAAGTGGAACCAATGATCGTGAGGTGGTGCTGGATATATTACAATATTATCTTGATCATAATAGTGCCACCCACACTTAACAATGTGCTCAAAATGCAAAAGTAATTTCAAGTTGTCATTCCGTCTTCATATCACTATTTATAGGGTATATTCATACAGTAGTACAACCATGAAGCGCTTTAATGCCAAATGACTACCAGGTAGCTATGAATCAAATAGGGTAATCATCTCTTCACATGGTCCTTTACCATTTCCCATATACATGTGCCAGATTTGTCATACTGACATGCAAAAAAATATATACATTTTGGAGAAAGAGTACATGTCCGGGTGGCTATTGGGAAGAGGAATAAAATGAAAAAGATGTGGAGAGAAGGGGAGATTGGGACGTTAACAAACCACTTATCTTCAGATAAGTATGCAACGACATATCATCCTCTTGTGCTCCTGAACTTGATTTTTCTTAATTCTCTACTCTCTGGTTTCAGCTGTCCAGTCATTCTCTGACTAAATATATCTGTGGTGTGCACCTATCCCCTCATTCTACTGACAATGAAACATTCTTTGACTATCATACTTCTAAAATGGAGCACATCCCATGACTTTTTTCCATTTTCTGAAATTTCCATTTTAGGTGATTTCAGTGTTCAACACCACCACCTTTGGCTCTCCTTTTCATTCACTGATCCAACTGGTGAACAAGCCTACATTTTTACTATCATCAGTCCCCTACAGTACCTTGTACAGCACCCTACTCGTATCCCTGTCCTCTTTGGAGAGAGTTCCAATGTATTTGACCTCTTCCGTACAACTAATTATTCTGCAAATGCCGTTAATCTTTACTCTCCGTGGGGTTCCTCCAATCTCAACCTTATCAGGCCTGTGGACCCTCCAAAGAAGTGATAGCTTTGGCAGCTTCGAGCTACTGATTGTGAGGCCTACAGATAGCACTTCTTTTATTTTTCCTGGAATGATTATTGCTTCCATGGCCGAGAGTCATCTCAGTGTTCCTTGCCTATTACACGGGTTATTCTTTCGGTCATGGAAGCATACAAGCCTTTCAATTATCCTGTGATTAATGCAAAAAAATGTGTTATCATGCTTGTTCTATGCTGCCCAGAACAAGGAGAAGGCCTACAAAAGGTACGGGAAGCAACCCACCCATGAATCTCATACCTTTTATGTCTCTTCCTGGAACCGTACTTCGCTTGGCTAAGAATAGATTCCCTTGAACTACATAGTCTGAACTCCCTAAATCAGATTATTCCTGATCCTTCTGGCACCTTGTCAATAACCTTTCTAACAACTTTACTTCATTATTCGTCCTTCTTGTTTGCTGCTCGGATGACTCTGTAGTTGTGTCATCTATTTAAAAAGCAGAACTCTTTGCGAAGATTTTCTCCTCTAATTACACCTTAGACGATTTTGGTACTGTTCTTCCTTCACTTCTCTCCTCTATTTTCCTCATGATTGACATTAATATTTCACCAAATGATGCTCTTTCTGCCATCACTGGCCTCAGTACTAACAAGGCATATGGTCCTGATGAGGTCCTTCCTATTTGCCTTTACACTCTGCCTAAGCAAACTCTTTTGCTTTTGTCCGTCGACTTGCACCTTTCCTTCTTGCTGGTAGTTTGCTCTTATTCAACCTGTCCCAAAGAAGGATGACCATTTCCAGCCCTCAAATTATCGCCAAATTGCTTTAAGATCCTCCGTTTCTAAAGTTTTTAAATCTAATCTTAATTATGAAGATGAAATACCCTGGTCATCAGCCGTTGCGACACCAACACCTAATCACACCAACCACCATTACTATGGCTGCAGTGCCAGACAGCAGGCTCTGAATTGATCAGTTTGTCGACCATCGAACCCCATTTTTCACATATAGACTCATTAGCAGTGAGTATACAGTACCTCATCTACCTGCTCATCCATGGAAAGATTGAACAACCATGGAGATATCACGCATCGCCGATACAACCCATCTTTTTCCTCAAACCATTTACCTCCCTCCATTCCTATTTGGATACATGATGTACTGAAAATATGCAATTTAAAAAAAATCATTTAATTCAAGAATTCTCCTACCATCTCATGCATTTGTCCCACTTCTGAAAAGATGTCTGCGTTACTTCAGTCATATGCATTCTCTGTGTCATTGAAAATACGTACAGATCCTTACAGTTTTCTGTGTACTTTCAAACATGTTACTGAAATCAAACGCCTAATCTACAACCCTCTTCTTAAAAAAAAAAGAAAAAAAAAATCCCTCTTCTCTTATATTGTGCTTTGTATGTTGCACTGCTAACCCCATACAGCTCGTTCATACACCTGATGTGCAACGCTTAATAAATGTCACTAAAATTTTTGCATTTCTTTTTGTCCTCTTTACTTCTATCCAGCCAAGCATATGGTGAAAAGTCAAATTAACCACTCCACAACGCTTTCCACCCTATCTTTGAGACACTGTATTGCAATCCCTTCCATTCCTCCTGTTTTTGTATTCAGTAATGCTTTATCTCCTTTCAAACTGTATCCTGTCTTCTTAACTCCTAATCATGTAAATCTACACAAACATTTTTTTTTCTACAGTTACCACTAGTTATCCTGTACAATTGCTGACTATAATATCGATACATTTTTAGTCGAACAGTTAAGGAATTCTTTAGCAATATTATTGCAAGCTCACAGGGTTCCAAAGATCGCAGTACTGGGTTTCAAATGTTACCGTTCACTACCTCGTTGTTTATCGTAATGGACTATTTAAGTCCGCGTCTGCAGATGGAGAGAACACTTTAACGAATTGTTGAACACAGAGTATGAAAGTAATGCGAATATAAGTGACTGGGGAATGGCTGGGAGACGGAGGGATTTGAGAAGAGAGGAAGAAATCAGTAGGATGGAAGTTGTGGAAGCGATGAAGAAAGTTAAAAGAAGGAAAGCCCCAGGAATTGATGGAGTGTGTGGTGACATGGTGAAGCATGGGGGAGAGATAGCCTTAGAATGGATGTGGAAGATGTGCAGATTGGCCTGGGAGGAAGGTAGAGTCCCGGATGACTGGAAGTCAGGAATAATTATTCCCATGTACAAAGGAAAAGGGGGAAAAGAAGTATGTGGTAATCATAGGGGCATTTGTCTTCTTAGTGTAAAAGGAAAAGTATATGGCAGGATACTTACTGACAGTTAAGGAAATAACAGAGGAATTAGTTGGGGAAAAACAGGGAGGTTTTAGGAAGGGAAGAGGTTGCGTAGATCAGATAATCATTCTTAGATCTTTAGTGGAAAAGTTCCTAGAGAAGGGAAAGAAGTTATATGCGGCCTTAATGGATTTGGAAAAAGCATTTGACAGGGTGGATAGGCAAGGATTGTGGAAAGTATTAAGAATATATGGAGTAGATGGGAAGTTGTTGAAGGCCGTGAAGAGTATGTATGAGGGTGCTAAGCATGCAGTGCCTGCGGATGGTGAAATGAGTGAATTTTTCTGTTTGAAGGTTGGACTGAAACAGGGATGTGTCATGTCTCTATGGTTATTCAATCTGTATATGGACTGGGTTATAAAAGAGATACAAGGTAGGGCAGTGGATGTTGGAGCGGCCCTAATGAGAAAGGGCAGTGTTTGGAAACTCCCTGTACTGTTGTTTGTAGATGATACAGTGTTGTTAAGTGAAGACGAAGGGGAGCTGTATGATTTGGTGAATGAGTTTAGGAAAGTGTGTAAGAAACGGAATCTAAAGGTGAATATAGGGAAGAGTAAAGTGATGGTCTTTGAGAGAGGTGAAGTCAGTGAATGTACAGTGAGGCTGGATGAGGAGGAAATGGAAATGTGAGTCCGTTTAAGTACTTGGGTAGTGTGATGAGCAAGGATGGAGGTTTGGAGGGTGAAGTGCTTGAAATGGTACAACAAGGAATAACGGTTGCTGGTTCCTTGAAAGCAGTAATAGGAAACAGGGAAGTGAGCATGGACGTGAAAAAGTTACTACGTGACAGTATTGTGATACCAACTCTAACGTATGGAAGTGAGGCTTGGACCTTGTTGGAGGGACAGAAGTCATGAGTGAGAGCTGTGGAAATCAGTTATTTGAAAGGAGCATGTGGAGTTACATGGAGGGACAGATTGACAAATGAGGAAGTGAAGGATCGTTGTGGTGTGGATGTGGATGTGATAAGAAGCGATAGGAGAAACACACTGAGGTAGGAGAAACACACTGAGGTGGTTTGGCCATGTGGAGAGGATGGAAAGTGAGAGACTAACGAGGAGAGTGTATGTGAGTGAGGTGGAGGGGCGGAGAGGGAGGGGGAGGCTAAGGATGAGATTGATGGATGGAGTGGAGAGGTATATGAGAGAGGGGGGTGTGAGCTGGGAGCAGCCCAGTGAAATGGCGGGGGACAGGGCGACGTGGAGGTGATTTGTTTGTGGCCACCCCTTACGGGATTAAGGCGTCTGGCAATAGATAGATTGATAGATCTTTTCACATCATCTAAGACTGTTACTACCCCCATCCTTCCCTCTTTCACTTCACCAATTTTGTCTTTAAGTCTCTTCACCCTGTTTTCTCCGTCCAGGTATCTAAAACTTTCCACTCCACCGAGTTGTCTTCATTCTTCCGTTACCAAATGGTCGGCTTCCCTTCGTCGTGGTTTCATCCCTCTCGCACTGACAGTCAGCATTACCCTCTGAGAAGCCTAATCGATCGGTGATATTCTTACCAATATCCAGTATCAAATTATGTCAGTAACAGATTAAAGGATATCTCTAACTTCAGTGGCCTTTCCTCATCCGGGCAAAACCCTCTTCTGCTAGCCTGAATGAAATGCTCTCAAGTGTCCACAACAGAGGCCAGTACTTAAAGGGGCATTGGAGGCTCAGTAGCAACTTTTCCGAAGTGATTTATTATGTATATTTCACATATATTCTCTTGGATGTGATTTATATTGAATAATGGACATAGTCTGTCGTAATAGTTGTAATAGCTTTCAAGAGGCTGCTGATGTGTAATGTGCAGAATTAATCGTTGATGAAGAGTGTTACGAAATCTTCAAAATACACACACACACACACACACACACACACACACACACACACACACACACACACACATGACGCTGAAATGATTAACATGGCTTCGATTTAATCTCTTGTGCATCTTACATCAACATCCACCACATACACAGCAAGGAATTGTATTTTGATTTTCACAAATATATAAATACACATAAATTTACTCATATAAACCTGAGGAGTAGACTGTAGCACCAGTCGAGCAGGGCAGTACTCCCGAGGTGGATGGAAAGCTGATGACAGGGAGTGCTGGAGCTCCCGTTTCATCAGCCCTCAGGACTAGTTCCTGACCATCCCCCTTTGCCGAACTTTTTCAGTGTCTCAGTTACACAGAGAGTAGGCCAGCATGCTCTCCAGTACAAATTTCTCTAACTATCTACACCAAACTACATGCACAGTACACACTACACTTCCTATTCAAAATTTAACAAAAATGGCGTCTCTTCATCAAGCCTCGGAGTCCCCAGGGGGGGGGGACCATAAATGCCCCCACCATCCGCCCCTCTCCCGATAACGACTCGAAATGCCTGGAACCACTGTCTGACTCTCTTCTTCTTCATTCCTGCAACATTCGCGGCCTTTCCTCTAACTTTCGCTCTGTTGAGCACCACCTCTCCTCCTCTAAACCTCACCTTTTTCTAACGGAGACTCAGCTGTCTGAGGCAAATGACAGCAAACCCTTTTCTGTATCCTCCTACTTTCTCTATACTCATTTCAAAGCCAAAGGTGGCTGTTGTGTATATATACGCAACGACTTATCTTGCTCTCGTGTTCCTGAACTCGATTCTTCTGAATTCTCTACACTCTGGCTTTGGCTTTCCTGTCATTCTCTGACTAAATATATCTGTGCTGTTTACTTGTCCCCTAATTCTACTGACTATCAAAAATTCTTCGACTATCTTACTTCTACGATGGAACACATTCTATCCATTTCTCCTTTCTCTGAAATCTCCATTCTAGGAGATTTCAATGTTCACCACTACCTTTGGCTCTTCTCTCCTTTCACTGATCCACCTAGTGAACTAGCCTACATCTTTTCTATCCTTAATGACCTAGAGCAACTTGTACAGCACCCTACCCGTATCCCTGACCGCCTTGGAGAGAGTTCCAACATACTTGACCTCTTCCTCACAACTAATCCTTCTGCTTACTCTGTTAATCTTTTCTCTCCGTTGGGCTCCTCCGATCACAACCTTATTACCTTAACCTGTCCTATCACTCCGGTACGGCCTGTGGACCCTCCAGGGAAACGTCGTCTGTGGCATTTTGGAGCCGCAGACTGGGAGACCCTCAGGCAGTACTTCTTTGCTTTTCCCTGGAATGATTATTGCTTCCATGGCCGGGAGCCATCTGAGTGTGCCTTGCATATTACGGAGGTTATTCTCTCGGGCATGGAAGCATACATTCCCATTCTCATATCCTTTGACTAACGCAAGAAAGCCTTGGTTTAATCACGCTTGTTCTAATGCTGTCCGCAACAAGGAGAGGGCCTACAAAAGGTACCGGAGCCAACCCACCCCTGAATCACATCATCTTTACGTTTCTGCCTGGAATCGTGCTAAGTCTATTCTTTGCTCTACTAAAAATAATTTCATCCATACTAAATGCTCTCAACTCTCCAACTCGAATTCTTCCCGCTCCTTCTGGCACCTTATCAAAAATCGTTCTAAAAACTTTACATCATCATCCTTCCCTCCTCTTTTCTACTCTGATGGTTCTGTAGCTATTTCTTCTACTGATAAAGCAGATCTCTTCGCACAGACTTTCTCCTCCAATTCCACCTTAGACGATTCCGGTGCTGTTCCTCCATCACTTCCCCCCTCTGACTTCCTCATGGCTGACATTAAAATTTCTTCAGTTGATGTATTTTCTGCCATCACTGGCCTCAGTACTAACAAGGCATATGGGCCTGATGGGGTCCCTTCTGTTGTTCTCAAGAACTGTGCTTCTGTGCTTACACCCTGCCTAGGCAAACTCTTTCGCCTTTGTCTGTCAACTTGTACCTTTCCTTCTTGCTGGAAGTTTGCTCTCATTCAGCCAGTCCCAAAGAAGGGTGACCACTCCCAACCCTCCAACTATCGTCCAATTGCTTTAACGTCCTGTATTTCAAAAGTTTTCGAGTCAATTCTCAATAGAAAAATTTTAAGGCATCTTTCCTATCACAACCTTCTTTCCGATCGTCAGTATGGGTTCCGTCAGGGACGCTCCACTGGCGATCTTCTCACCTACCTTTCAGACTCCTGGTCATCCTCCTTTCGGGTCTTTGGCGAAAGCTTTGCCATTGCACTTGACATCTCAAAGGCTTTCGATCGAGTCTGGCATAAATCTTTAATTTCCAAATTGCCCTCCTACGGTTTCTATCCTTCTATCTGTGCCTTCATTGCTATCTTCCTTTCTGGTTGTTCTATAGCCGCTGTTGTAGACGGCCATCGTTCTTCTCCTAGATCTATCAACAGTGGTGTTCCTCAGGGCTCTGTCCTATCACCAACTCTCTTCCTTTTATTCATCAATGATTTTCTACGAGTAAGCTGTACATCTAACCCTATCCACTCATACGCTGATGACTCCACCCTTCACCTTTCCATTCGGTTTCCGCAACGCCCATCTCAACAGTTACTTCAACAAACAAGCGATGAGGCTATGGCACACCTAATGTCTGACTTGGCTCATATCTCTGACTGGGGTAAAAATAATATGGTTGTTTTTAATGCATCTGAAACTCAGTTCTTACACCTATCAACCCGACAAAATCTTCCACAGGTATACCCACTAATGTTTAATAATATTCAGCTTAATCCTGCATCATTCTTGAACATGCTTGGGGTTTCATTTACTTGGGACTTATCTTGGAAAAATGATATTACATCTCTTGTAAAATCTGCTTCCAAGAAATTGGGTGTGCTAAGCCGACTCTGCTCTTTCTTTACCTCTGCACAATTGTTGACTCTATACAGGGGTTTTATCCGCCCCTGTGTGGAGTACAACTCTCATGTGTGGGGAGGCTCCCCACATACAGCTCTTCTCAATAGGATGGAGTCAAAGGCTTTTCGTCTCATTAACTCTCCTCCTCTTACTGACTCCCTTCAACCTCTGTCTCTTCGCCGCACTGTTGCATCTTTATCTCTTCTCTATCGCTACTTTAATGGTCACTGCTCCCCTGAACTGTCTGCTTGCATTCCTCCACCTCTATGACGGGCGCGTAGCACCCGTCTGGCAGCAAATTCTCATTCCTTTTCTGTCCAACTCTCTAATGCAAGAGTTAACCGTTACTCCCAGTCTTTCATTTATGCAACAAGTCAGCTCTGGAACTGTCTCCCTCTGTCTGTATTTCTTGCTGCCTTTGATCTCCAGCCTTTCAAACGCAGTGTGTCCAGGCATCTCAAAATGATCGGATCTTGAATTTGGCTCTCTATTGTATTCTGTTTTTCTCTTGGAGGGAACTGTTACTGCGGGCTCATGGCCTTTGGTTCCTTCTTCCTCGCATAAAAAAAAAAGAAAAAAAGAAAATCCAGTTTCTGCCATCACACCAGCCCTGGGTGGTACAGCCCTAGGACTTTTCGTCGTCTCATTAAACTTGGTTCCACATCAGCACCCAAGTGGTTACATGTAAAGCTATGGTGGGTAACCAGTTGGCACGTGAGGTTTGTGCCATGAATAGGATGAAAAAATATATGAAAAATACATTTATAAGTTTTGGAGAGCCTCAGAGGGCCCAGTACCTGCCCAGGACCCCAACCAAATGAGCAGATTCGTACAGCCATGTTGAATGTGAGAGGTGTGAATGAGGAGAGCAAGAGGGTGGAAGTGGTGAAAGCGTTCGAGTGCGAGACATGCCGTGATGGCATTGTGTGAAACAGAGATGAAAGGGTGTGAAGTGGTGGAGTGAGAGTGTCAAATGTGTAAGATCGGGCATGAATGGGCGAGGAAGATGCAAGGAAGGAGTTGCTTTGTTGATGAATGAGGTGTGGCAGAGTGAGAGATTACAAATGTGTCAACTCGAGGTGTAGGTATGTCAAGTTCAAGTTTGAGAAGGTGAAAGAGGCTGTCATTGTAGTGTATGCACCATGTGATATCAGGAGTATGAGAAAGAAAGACAGGTTTTGGGATGAGCTGGAAAAAGCAATGGGAGAAATGCCCAGGAGCTATAAAGAGATTGTAATGGGCGATTTGAATGGAAGAGTAGGCACTGATCCTGAGGATGACAAAGTGGGTTGTAATGGAGTACCAGGGGAAAATGACAATGGGAAGGGACCGAAGGATCTGAGTCAGAAAAGGAGGTTGTGCGTTTGTAACTCTTACTTAAAACATAAAGATGCACATAAATATACGTGGTATAGAGGGAATGGGGATCGTGTTGAAAGAATCCTGATTGATTACGTGCTCGTAGAGAGGTCGATGCTGGTAATGGTTGCTGATACGAGGGCCGTGAAAGGACGATGTTAAGGTCTGTCAGATCATATGATTGTGGTATGCAAGATCAAGCTGAGAGGAGGGAGGAGGACCAAGTGAGAGAGGAGCAGTCAGGGAAAACGACTGAAAGTCGAGAAGCTGAGGATCAAAGAGACTGCAGATGAATACAGGACCAAAGTAGGGGAGGAGTTCAGTCAGTGAATTGGAATGAAATGGATCTGGACAGCCTGTGGAATGCATACTGGGATTGCTTTGCTAGGAATGTTAAGCGGTGTATGGTGTGGGAAGAGTAACAATAAAGAAGAAAGGTACGGCATGGTGGAATGAAGAGGTTAAGAGAGTAATGGAGGAAAAGAGGAAGAAGTGGCTAGAGTGGTTGCAGGACAGGGGTTCAATTGAAAGAAATGAATACACTGCGAGCAAGAAACACGTAAAGAGACTAGTGAAGAGGAAAAAGAAGGAGGTAAATGATGATCTAGGAAGAAAAAAATGAATGCAAATTACTCTGAAAACAGGAAGTTATTTTGGAAAGAGGTGAGGAAATGTAGAAGTGGCAGCGGAAAGAAATGTAAAAGTTTCAAGGATGTAAGTGGTCCATTATTAACCCATGGGATGAAGTAAGGACCAGATGGAAAGAATATTTTGAAAACCTGATGAATGGGAATAGAGAGTGCAGGGCGGCTGTAAACATGAGTGGTTTGGGGGTGTGCAGAGAAGGAATGCAGTGCCAGAAATCGTGACACTCACACAGGTAAAGAACGCTGTGAAGCGACTGAACAATGGGAAAGTAGCTAGGGCTGATGAGGTGTATGCAGAGATGATTAAATGTAGTGGAGAGAGCGGAATGAAGTACTTGTTGGAGATATGTAGGAAGGCATGGATGAGTGAAACTGTGCCAGCAAAGTGGAAAAAGGCTGTAATTGTACCCCTGTGCAAAAATAAAGGTGAGCGAAGCGAGTACATGAATTATCGTGGCATGAGTTTATTCAGTGTGGTAGGGAATGTATATGGAAGAATTATTATAAAGTAAGAGAGATATCAGAAGTCCAAGTGAGTGATGAACAGAGTGGCTTTAGGAGTGGCAGAGGATGTGTGTATCAAATATTTGCAGTGAGACAGATCGTGGAGAAGGCTTGTGAGAAGGACTATTAGGTGTTTATGGCATTTATGGAAGAATTATTATAGAAAAAGTGAGAGAGATATCAGAAGTCCTAGTGGGTGATGGACAGGGTGGCTTTTGGAGTGGCAGAGGATGTGTGGATCAAATATTAGTGGTAAGACGGATAGTGGAGAGGGCTTGTGAGAAGGACTGTAAGATGTTTATGGCATTCATGGATCTGGAAAAAGCATACGACAAAGTAGACAGGAAAGGATTGTGGAAGGTTTTGCGCATATACGGTGTAAATGGTAAGCTGCTAGGTGCCGTCAATAGTTTTTATGATGGTAGTGAAGCATCTGTAAGGGTAAATGGGCACCTATGTGAATGGTTCACGATCGACAAGGCTGAGTGATGTCCCAATGGTTGTTATATATATATATATATATATATATATATATATATATATATATATATATATATATATATATATATATATATATATATATATATATATATATATGTATATATATATATATATATATATATATATATATATATATATATATATATATATATATATATATATATATATGTGTGTGTGTGTGTGTGTGTGTGTGTGTGTTTTACAGGCAAACTGTGAAATCAGCCATTTCATGAAAAGCATAGTCAGTTCGTGAAATGAGTGTAAATTGGGATGGGTTAATTTAGGTTAGATTGATTCAGGCAGCGGTGAGGTTTGGCTGGGATAATCTAGGTTAAGTTTGGGTTAGGTTAGTCTAGGTTTGGTCAGGTTAGGGTAGGTTAGGTTAATTTAGAAAAACGCTACGTTATGTTATGCGTTCATCGAAGTTAATCTAACCTAAGTTAACCTAACTAACCAAGCCTAACCTAACCTAAACTTAGCCTAGATTATCCCAGCCTAACCTAATCGTACCCTAATTTAACCTAACCTATATTAACCCATCCCAATTTAAATTTATTTCACGAATTGACTAGGCATTTCATGAAATGACCGATTTCATAGTTTGCCTGTAACACACACACACACACACACACACACACACACACACATATATATATATATATATATATATATATATATATATATATATATATATATATATATATATATATATATATCTATTGCCAGACGCCTCAATCCCGTTTGGGGTGGCCACAAACAAATCGCCTCCAAGTCGCCCTGTCCCCCGCCATGTCATTGCCCTGCTCCCAACTCACACCCCCCTTTCTCATATACCTCTCCACCCCATCCCTCCATCTCATCCTCGGCCTCCCCCGCCTCTGTCCCCCTCCACCTCACTCACATACACTCTCTTCGTCAGTCTTTCACCCTCCATCCTCTCCACATGGCCAAACCACCTAAGTGTGTTCCTCATAACGCTTCCTATCACATCCACATCCACACCACAACGCTCCTTTATATCCTCATTCGTCAGCCTGTCTCTCCATGTGACCCCACAGGCTCCTCTTAAATAACTCATTTCCACTGCTCTCACTCTTGACTTGTGTCCTTCCAA
>NC_137046.1:20667577-20767577 GCF_032717465.1 Coenobita brevimanus
GAATTCAATGATATCTCGGATTGCCACCACCAGCAGGGTAAGGCTAGCAGCACAGAGTCCTCGTGGTTGCAGTCAAATGACTGTGCCGACAGCGGTTATTGGAAACACTGTTCACGCTCGTCAGCGAAGAAGCGCGGGATCGGCCTTATACTTCACTAATATCAGTGGTCTTAATAGCAGTATGAATTCCGTTCACTTTTTCCTCCAAACTCTATCCCCTCTAGCCCTGTTCCTCACAGAACCCCAAATCTCTCCCTCTAATGACATATCCCCACTTTATTCTCCTGGTTACCATCTCCTGACAAACTTCGTAATAAGTGGCACTTGCTGATGTATCAAATCTGAATTTGCGGTTGACACTGTTTTGAATTTCACTTCAGTGTAATATTGTTTATTCACTTTATAAACTAAATTATTTAAATATTACCAAATATATCTGTACAGTTTATCGCTCCCTCAATGCTTCTTCAAAATCCAGCATATTTGACTCCATGGACAAACAGTTGACTAAGCGTGCGTCCACACTTGCCCTCAAACATATGCTAGGAACACTACCACCAGTATGTTGGTTTACT
The DNA here is from genome assembly GCF_032717465.1 of Coenobita brevimanus. Lineage (NCBI taxonomy): Eukaryota > Metazoa > Arthropoda > Malacostraca > Decapoda > Coenobitidae > Coenobita > Coenobita brevimanus. The sequence continues at coordinate 20,668,153 of NC_137046.1, forward strand.
TGATGCCAACAGTTATTGGACAATTATTGTTCGCCAACATGTCAGCAAAGTTTTCCTAAATTCGTGTTGTTAGCTTGTTGACAGCTTGTTCGTGAGTGGGTTGTTTATCATGTTGCCAACCTATGTTCGAGGGCAAGATGTGGATGCACCCTTACCATAACCTCAGGCATACCACTGAAATTACCGTCTGGGGTGCTTTTAATGTCCATAAGGTAGAATGGTTATTAAATTCTACCAGGACTGACGATTCTGGTCTAGAATGCAAGCTGTTTGCATTTAATCTACGGTTGGTAAAACAACCTACCATAATACTAGATAATCCTGACCATAATGCCTATCTCTTTGACCTATTCTTAACAAATAATCCAGATCAATACAGGATAGAAGTAATGTCACCACTTGGATCCCCCGACCACGATCTCATCAAAGCCTCACTATTCAGTTGCCCCTAACCTCCCTGTTTTGAACCTGCTGATATTCCATGGCGGTCTTTCTTATCCGATGACATTAATTCTACCCAGTCCCACATTAATGACTTAATACCACCTGGTATGAAATTCTTCATACTCAGCCAACAGTTCACTAAAAGATCGGACTCCCTAAAATTGTTGGACAACAACTGTGTTAGAGTAACCACTCAAAAGTCATTAGCATATAACTTTCACTTAAAACAAAAAATATCTGAAACTCTCAGTCAATTTAAATTTACTAGAAACCATGCAAAAGCAGTAATAAATCTCACTGAATCAAACTATATCAAACTTTCTTCACAACTAAGCATCCAAACTACTAAACAGTCTTAACGACAGTAGAATATTCTGGTCAACTCAACCATTCCTCCACTAAATCTTCAGAGGGTAATACTTTATGACCGGCGTGGTAAAGCTATCATCCTTGCTAGTACATTTGCCAAAAATTCTACCTTAACCCTTTACCCGCGGGTGTCATCCCAGAATGACATTGCAAAAACTGGACCAAACCGCGGGTGTCATTCTCGAATGTTTGTGAATATTTTGAATACCGCGCGTTTTTTCCGTGCGCCAATTGTTTCAAGGGAGAGTAGCTATTAAGTTCTTTCACTCCAGCCGACCCCTACCTCCCTCCTCCCCCCCTGGGCCCCCACCTCCCACCCCCTGGGCCCCCCACCCCACCCCTGACCAAACACGCATCAGTATCTGTCCAGCTGTGTGAGTGACAACACTGCTGATGTGGCAGTGAAGTGCAGGCAATTACAGTGCCTTTTACCTGCCTCAGTGAACACAGAGTGGGTGTTTATCGTATGTGCAGTGTTCATATATGTTTATAGTATTATTATCAGAATAAGGTTGGCATTTGGTAATTGTGTGTGAGCGAAAAATAGTGATTACAACACCGCTGATGTGGCAGTGAAGTGCGGGCAATTACAGTGCCTTTTACCTGCCTCAGTGAACACAGAGTGGGTGTTTATTGTATGTGCAGTGTTCATATATGTTTATAGTATTATTATCAGAATGAGGTTGGCATTTGGTAATGGTGTGTGAGGGAAGGTAATGGTGTGTGAGCGAAAAATAGTGATTTTAGATTGCTCACTTCTAATGGCACTGCCCATCCAGTGATAGTCAACGAAATCATGAAACCTACATCATTGCAAAGCCGAAGGTTAGTACTTTCTAATGGTACCTTATTTTTCGCTCTAGATTTATTCTGTGCAGAGTTATAAAGGTTTAAAGTTTGTTTACATTTTGGCTGGAACCCCTGCGGGAGAGGCCAGTCAGGGCAAAACAATGCCCGCGGTTAAAGGGTAGGAAGTCAGCGAGAACGTCCTTGTACTAGAATCGGACTCTCCCGAAATTGCACCTCTTAGGATACTGACAAGATACTTAAAATCCATCCTAAGCAATTTATCAACCAACAAAGCTCCAGGTCCAGATGGAATTCCTCCAAGTGTTTTGAAAAAGTGTTCCCCACAACTTGCTCCTGTTCTAGCTTAATTATTCAGAATATGCATGCGTACTTCTTCATTCCCTAATTTTTTGAAAGAAGCCAATATCCACCCAATTTCAAAGAAATGAAGTTCCTCTGACCCCGCTGATTACAGACCAACAGCAACCACATCTTCTATTGGTAAAATATTTGTGACGGTAATTAATAAGCACATTATTAAACATCTTGAATTTAACAACTTAATTAGTGACAGACTGTTTGGTTTTCGCCACAATGATCCGCTCCTGATATATTCAGTCTCCTGGCTCATACCATCCACCAGTCATTTGACCAACATGGAGAAATTCATGCAGTAGCCCTTGATATTTCTAAAGCTTTTGACAGAGTGTGGCACCGTTCCCTGCCATCCAAATTCCTCCTTTACAGCCTATCATCGTTTATTCCTCAGATTTCCTCATATCTCAGTCACGAAAGATAAAAGTAGATGATTTATATTCCACTTTCTACTCGATTAATGCCGACGCCCCACATGGATCAGTTCTGGCTCCAACTCTATTCCTAATTCATATTAATGATCTCTAATCCATCATCCATTATCCCATCCATTTGTATGCAGATGACTCAACATTTCACAATTCATTCATGCTTAAACTCCCATTCACAGAGTTTAATATCTCTGATTCACAACTCAGTACAGCAATCTCCATAAACAAGCGGTATCTAAGATCACTGAATGGGGACGCAATAACATTGTCTCATTTAATTAAGGTGACCAGATTTACTGGAGCTATAAGCGGGACACTGTCACGTGTATATATATATATATATATATATATATATATATATATATATACTCGCCCTGAGGCTGCTCATCAAACACTAACGTCTCACATACCGTAGGCTACGGTACGGTGAATGGGCCAACCAAAGTTACCGGTTAGTATTACATAGTTTATATTAACAATTCGGTATTTCATTTGGTTTGGATTATGCATAGTTTTACTATTTCATCATAATTTCATAAAAGAAGCTCATGTTATATCTAATGTAACAGCAGTTTTCTAAAAGCGGGACATTAAGATAATTTGCTTAAAAAGCGGGACATTTAAGCCACAACGAAAAAAGCGGGACAGACGTAAAAAAAACGGGACTGTCCCGCCTAAAAGCGGGACTCTGGTCACCTTACATTTAATACTAGGTAAACCAAGTATGTACAGTTTACTAATAGACAGATATTGCCTGAGTCCTATATTACATTCATTGCTACTAATACAGTAATCCCTATAAGACCTGGATGCCCAAGACCCGGACACCCCAAGTCCTGGACATTTTGGGCTTGGAATCTGGGATGCCGAAAATGGCCAAAAAATGTCAAAATGCAAAAAAAAAAGGCCAATATGTGTTCATCCATTCTCTAAATTCGCCGCGCAGTGACGAAGAGCTGTTTTTTGGCGCGTAGTTCAGGGAACGTCCGCTAGAGCGCCCCTGTATCCTCCTCATTTCCTGCATACCTACCGTCATGACTGCAAGCTCGTCGCCATGGCTGCCCACGTGCCCGCTTTTCTGAATTAACAGTGAATAAACTGCAATACCTCGCCACTAGACCACTTGGGATTTTACAGTGTTGTGCAGTGTTCAGAAATTAGAATTCAGAGTGCAAAGGATTAAGTGCAGAGTGCAACACTGGCGTGTTGCAACTGGCGTGGCGCAAGTAAGAACATAATGTGCAGTGTTAAAAATTTATAATTCACAATGCAAAGGATTAAGTGCAGTACAACACTGGATTATTGTATGTGCTTCAAGTGCACCTTCACCACTGTCAGAGCCATAGAGTTGGCGGGTTAATCTTCGTGACGGCCACGAACGCGTCGTAAGTACTTTCCTAAGTATTTTCCTTACTCAGTTCTAGTTTCTCATTCTCTGGTTCCTTTTCATTTATTTTGGTTTCTGTCCCATATCTGTGTGACTAGGGTTTTAAATAGGTGCTGTGCATGTCCGGTAGGGAGTTATGTAGGTGGCTTTCAAAGTTAGGTTGGGTTGGGGTTTGTAAGTAATGTACTATCACGAACAAAAGTTCGTTCCCCCATCCAGCCACTGTGTGAATCCGAAACTCCTGAGGATCTAAAAACGAAGCATCTGAAAGAATTGCCATTGTCACCCAACAGATGGCGCACAATGATGTTAATGAGGGAGGCAGGGAAGTTGGGAAGGAAGTTTGTATCCGGGTGCAGATTACGTAGCTTAATCAGGAGATGCTGATATATTTAAAATTGTGATAGAGATGGATTACAATAAGAACGATAAATTATGTTCGGTAACAATATTTGTATGCGTGGTGCATGTTGTAGCGGCAACAGTGGTCTAGTTAACCTTATGATTACTAGCAATACACTGAAATCACAAGTTTTTAGCGCTGAAGCAGGGGCATATGATAATTGTTACTATTATGCAGTATGTGATATTTTTGTCAATGTTGAAAAACAGGCAGCATTCAGACAACCTGTTATACCAAACATTATTTTATTTTGTCCATTATAAAATATTAGATTTTATTCCACACATTACCAACACAGTAAATATCCCGCAGATGAGCCAATACATCGCACACTGATATGTGTATATCAACAAATGTTGCCTCCTCCTAGTGTATTGTACGAATTAGTGGCTGAAATACACCTACAGTTACACCTGGCAGATTTCGCTCAACCTTAGGTCAACATAACAGAGGTGGTGGTCATTTTTCTTTGTTTTCTAGTTTACCTCACTGGCTATAAGGAGCAAAAATAGCACTGCATTTTTATCCCTCAGTAAACTAGCATTTTCAGTGAGGTTAATTGTAGAAAAAGGCATATTTTGTATACCATAGTTGTTGTTAACCCGTACCTTAGTTGAGGTAAACAAGCCAGAGTATCCTCAGTCTTATCCTGACTCGTCTGGTGCGGGTGGAATACGGTACACAGTCCATACATGGTGCAGACACTGTCAGCTTCCTAGACTCGTTAAATTGGTCTAATAACCATGCAGTTACGTAAGTTGTTCACCCCGTTATTATCACTTTGCAGAAATAAAAACGTGATGTCTACAACTTATGTAGTAAAACAAATATCTTGCCAGAAGGATATTGTGGCTCTTAAATCGTCTATGTTACAAACTGGCTATTGCATGTCAGGACCACCCATAAACAAGTGTTTAACTATCCTGGAGTGATGGTCTTCACGTCTCATCATTCTGTCTCTCTTGTTGAAATGTTTGCTTCTGTATTTGTTTATGGTGGGGTCGGGGAGGTTGGCAGACGCAGTTGCCACGACTGTAAGTTTGTATGTGGGTGATAATGTAGCTTAATCACCAGATGCTGAGCTAACAACACGATTGTTATAGTGATGGTGAAATACCTAGTTCTCAGAAAAAATTGAAGAAAATGTGCAACAAACGATACGTTTTTATACATGTTAGTGGAATATCTAAAACATGTAGGTCATTCCCGGGAGGAACTGTTCACTACCGTCCAGGCCACTAACTGGTTGCACGGGCCTCACACGGTGCATGAGAAAGGCCGATGCAGCAATATGCTTTGCAATACGAAATATATGAGCAACCGACTTGCACAAATACACATGCAAACATGTTTTACAAGGCATAGGCACACAGGGGAGGTATGAAGAATGGAGGTTAATGAGGGACGAGGAGACCAGCTGTCCTGGACACTTCACCATCTGTTCTGACATGTGATAATCAGCCACGTGCATCATAAACATTAGGACTCATAATAGGCTTGAATTAAGCACTTTGTTATTATATAATTTGGAGCCTCACGTTTTTACATAACTTAGTAATATTACGGAATGAATAACATTTGTAATTGTATTATCACATTGGTTGTGTCTGCTCGATGTATGGGCTGGCTATCTTACCCGCACCAAAGCTGGGCTTATTTTGGCAGGTTTCCCTCAACTAAGGAATGGGCTGGCAAGAACGTCGGTGTTCATACTTTCATTGTTTTACAATATACCCCACTGAGAGTAACAAGTGGTACGCGTTTTTTTCTCTCTCTCTGACGGGCTACTTGATTGTAGAAATATACTATTGTTGTATACTACCTCAGTAAAGAAGCACCTTCAGTGGCGTATATTGTAATACAACGAGAATATGAACACCGACGTTCTTGCCAGCCCATTCCTTGGTTGAGGGAAACCTGCCAAAGTAAGCCCAGCTTTGGTGCGGGTAAGATAGCCAGCCCATACATCGAGCAGACACAACCAATGTGATAATGCAATTACAACTGTTATTCATTCTGTAATATTACTATGTAAAAATTTGAGGCTCCAAATTATATAATAACAAAGTGCTTAATTCAAGCCTATTATGAGTCCTAATGTTTATGATGCACGTGGCTGATTATCACATGTCAGAACAGATGGTGAAGCGTCCAGGACAGCTGGTCTCCTCGTCCCTCATTAACCTCCATTCTTCATACCTACCCTGTGTGCCTATGCCTTGTAAAACATGTTTGCATGTGTATTTGTGCAAGTCGGTTGCTCATATATTTTGTATTGCAAAGCATATTGCTGCATCGGCCTTTCTCATGCACCGTGTGAGGCCCGTGCAACCAGTTAGTGGCCTGGACGGTAGTGAACAGTTCCTCCCGGGAATGACCTACATGTTTTAGATATTCCACTAACATGTATAAAAACGTATCTTCTGTTGCACATTTTCTTCAATTTTTTCTGAGAACTAGGTATTTCACCATCACTATAACAATCGTGTTGTTAGCTCAGCATCTGGTGATTAAGCTACATAATCACCCACATGCAAACTTACAGTCGTGGCAACGGCATCTGCCAACCTCCCCGACCCCACCATAAACAAATACAGAAGTAAACATTTCAACAAGAGAGACAAAGTGATGAGACGTGAAGACCATCACTCCTGGATAGTTAAACACTTGTTTATGGGTGGTCCTGACATGCAATAGCCAGTTTGTAACATAGACGATTTAAGAGCCACAATATCCTTCTGGCAAGGTATTTGTTTTACTACATAAGCTGTAGACATCACGTTTTTATTTCTGCAAAGTGATAATAACGGGGTGAACAACTTATGTAACTGCATGGTTATTAGACCAATTTAACGAGTCTAGGAAGCTGACAGTGTCTGCACCATGTATGGACTGTGTACCGTATTCCACCCGCACCAGACGAGTCAGGATAAGACTAAGGATACGCTGGCTTGTTTACCTCAACTAAGGTACGGGTTAACAACAACTATAGTATACAAAATATGCCTTTTTCTACAATTAACCTCACTGAAAATGCTAGTTTACTGAGGGATAAAAATGCAATGCTATTTTTGCTCCTTGTAGCCAGTCAGTGAGGTAAACTAGAAAACAAAGAATAATGACCACCACCTCTGTTATGTTGACCTAAGGTTGAGCGAAATCTGCCAGGTGTAACTGTAGGTGTATTTCAGCCACTAATTCGTACAATACACTAGGAGGAGGCAACATTTGTTGATATACACATATCAGTGTGCGATGTATTGGCTCATCTGCGGGATATTTACTGTGTTGGTAATGTGTGGAATAAAATCTAATATTTTATAACGGAGAAAATAAAATACTGTTTGGTATAACAGGTTGTCTGAATGCTGCCCTTTTATCAACATTGACAAAAATATCACATACTGCATAAAAGTAACAATTATCATATGCCCCTGCTTCAACGCTAAAAACTTGTGATTTCAGTGTATTGCTAGTAATCATAATAACTAGACCACAGTTGCTGCTACAACATGCACCACGCATACAAATATTGTTACCGAACATAATTTATCGTTCTTATTGTAATCCATCTCTATCACAATTTTAAATATATCAGCATCTCCTGATTAAGCTACGTAATCTGCACCCGGATACAAACTTCCTTCCCACCTTCCCTGCCTCCCTCATAAACATCATTGTGCGCCATCTGTTGGGTGAAAATGGCAATTCTTTCAGATGCTTCGTTTTTAGAACCTCAGGAGTTTCGGATTCACGCAGTGGCTGGATGGGGGAACGAACTTTTGTTCGTGATAGTACACTCTGATACCATAATTATACCATAATTTCTGGACCACTCCACTCTGGCAAGAGGTGAGGCCGAGACCCTTTCTGGACGGCGCCCCACAGTGATAGTTAGGGGTGGGTCGCTGAGAGGTATGGTCGGAGGGATAGGGAAACACACACACGAAGACACTGAAGCATCTGAGGTCTTCGAATCTTGCCTAACAAATACGTATGATAGTTACCTATTAATATTATTTTCATTATTATTATTATTATTATTATTATTATTACTACTATTACTACTACTACTGCTACTACTACTACTACTACTACTACAACTACTCCTCCTCCTACTACTTCGATACAAGTTACATAACCATAATTCAACATATTTTCAAAATTTTGCATGCATCTCTGTCTGTCTGTCTGTCTGTCTGTCTCTGTCTCTCTTCAGTTTCATATTACCTTATTAACATTTTATATAAATATACTTTATTATTTAGTGTTTTGCAATTAATTACTTTACTTTTTGATTTCACAATGTTGTCATTATTATCTTATATAGTGTGTAAACATATGCTTCAGTCAAGAATTCATGTCCGTATATTTAAAGTGGACCCTAGGAATCACATATGATTCACACCGAGGTTGCCTTCATGGCTACTGCATTACTTCCGTATCAGTAGGACTGGAACCACTCTCACCGTAAGTATAATGAAAATGTTTTCATGGCTATAATAATGACCCTATATGAAAGATATAAATTCAGAAGGCTACCAGTAACACATATGATTATGAATAAGGTATTTACAGACAAGTCGCTAATGAAGTTCTTTCGCATTCGTATTCACTATTTCCTTTCCAACCCCTCCCTCCCGCCGCTTATCTCCTTTTTATTCGCTTTTTGCCTCCCACCACCACAACGACCTCCCACCCATTCTCCCTCTATCTGCCGACCAGTATGTTACACCTGTGTGTGTGTGTGTGTGTGTGTGTGTGTGTACCAGTCTGTATCTCCATATTGATCTATTCTGAAGCCTTTCCTGAACTTCAATATTGCTAGTAATGGTAGCTGCACTACATATTAACTAAGAGTTCACACCTGCAGTTATACTTTTTCGTGCCTAAGGAAATGTTGCATATATATATATATATATATATATATATATATATATATATATATGGAGCCTCTGTGATACAGTGGTAGAGTGTGTGTTTCGTACACGGGTGAGCCAGGGTTCGCGCCCCACCAGGGAAATAAACTTTGGGCACCCAGCCACGTACTCCATTGGCGGACACAAGGGGTGCTGTGGTTGAATCAGTGTCGCTTACTATAAAGTATGCTTGCACCCAGTCGGCTTGCGTGGGGCGATTACACTTGGTTCACAGACTACACACACATCCAAAGCCACTCCAACACTACAATTACACTTACAAGCACTTCTCACCCTACTTACAATCTCTACCAGACAGCCTAAGCCACTTGGTAGAGATACATTGGCTGTATCGTCCCGACTTCGGTCGGGATAGGCCGGTCCTGCAGTGGATACTCAAACGGCTGATGATGATATATATATATATATATATATATATATATATATATATATTTTTTATATATATATTTTCTATATATATATATATATATATATATATATATATATATATGTATGTGTGTGTGTGTGTGTGTTTCAGAAAATGAAATAATGGGAATTTTTACCAAATAACTACTAATGTTACCAATAAAGATACATTCCTGGATTATAATGATTCAACACCCTATAGTCCTCCGTTGTTGAGTTAGGTCTAATGTATAGGACATAAACTTGTCTTTAATGAGAGTATATTCATCTTCTAAGTATGGAACACCGGCAACGATGACATGTATGACCGCGACGAACCAGGGCTAAACGCCCAGAGGTGGTAGCGGGCTGCTCTATGATTGTTGGTTATCGCCAAGCTGGGGAAAGGATTAGGGAGATAAGTCGGCTACCGGGCATCTCTAGAGACACTGTTCGACTCCGGGTGAGAAGATACAAGAGGAAGGGTAACATGCTGACAAGGCCCAGACCCGCGCAACCACGAGTCACAACACCTGAAGAAGATAATGCGATACAGAGGGAAGCAGAAAGAGCACCACTAACAACTGCAGTAAATATTACAAGGGAGTTGGGGCTATGCTGTCAACCTGTCACTACGAGACGGCGATTGAAGGAGGCCGGCCTTAATTGTTTCATTCCCTCACACAAAGAAACATTTAATGTGGGACACAGAGATGCATGTTTAAGATTTGCCCAGATGCATGCAAATAAAGGGGATGGCTTTCAGAGGTCAGTAATTTTTACAGATGAGAAGACTTTTTTATCTGTCTTTATGGGCGGCAGTGTTGGCGTTTAAGGCCAACAAGAAATGCTAGAAACAATATTCATGGAACATCGAGACGTGGTCGTGTGACAGTGTCCTTACATGGGTGAATGTGGTGGGATGGTATTGGAGAGCATACAACCAATGAAGGAAATTTGGACGGAGAGCAGTGTGTGCATATTTCTGAAACCTTACTCCTTTCAGTGCGGGTGTATGCCACCCCTGAACCTCAACCCATTTGTATGGTGCAGGACTGCTCTCGCATCCACACAAGCAGGGTGGCAAAGAGATGGTTTGAGGCTCATCCAGAGACAGTTCTGTTGGGTTGGCCTCCTAAAGGGGCAGATTACAACCCTATAGAGAATCTCTGGGGATGTATGGTTTGTGAGTGGCATGTTGAAATAAAGACCAAGGAAGCGGTAGAGAGGAAAGCAAACGAAGTTTGGAACGGAATAAGGAACGGCCAAACTTTTGTTGTAATTTAGTAGATCCCTTACACAGCAGACTACAGGAGGTAATCGAGGTAGAGGGGGTTGGATACATTATTAAATAGGTAAAAGTGCTCTGGTTGCTGGTATTTTGTGAAATCTCCTGTAAAGACTTCATAGTAAATTATGATTGAAAATTTTTACTCAGGCCGGCCCTTTAAAGTAAACTAAGCTCTGTTCTAAAAGATACAAATTTCCAAGCGTGAAACTAGGCATGCATTTGTGTGCATTTGGTATGGATTAATAAGCAATATCTTCATGTGGTTTTATTGTCATATTATTATTGTAGTAGTTATTATGCCTTCATATTTTGTCCATTTACATACAGTATATGAATATGCATGGAGCAAAGAACTAGTGCTGAGTTTCTACTATATTGTATTACTTTAGTTGAAAGTTTTGCAGTGACAAGTTAAAAATTTTGACATAGCCTGAGTAATATGTGTGATGCATCTTTTATTGCAGTAAAAGAATGACGAAATAAAAACTTGAAACTTATACCATTGATTGTTTATTCGCAAACAATGTTACAGTACAGAATAGTAAATTGTAATATAGAATAAATATAAACAAAAATAAATTACAATCTATTATTATAAATAAAAAGGGTAATGATGTAATGCGCAAGCAGATTATTAACCTACCATGCAACTAGAAAAATGTAACAAGAGGGAGAAATGCATGTAAAAAACTCGGTTACATCTTGACTATGGCACTTATATGTACCCATAATAATAATAATACTGATACAACTACTACTACTATCTCTCTCTCTCTCTCTGTATAAGGCTATATATATATATATATATATATATATATATATATATATATACAATAGTTATACCTATTTGTTAGGAATGATTCAAAGACCTCAAATGGTTCACAGTGTGTTTGTGTGTGCGTTGCTCTCTCCCCCCGACCACCCCCCCTCAAACTATCACTGTAGGCCGCTGTCCAGAAAGGGTCCTGGCCTCACCTCTTACGAGAATAGAATGGGCTAGAAATTATGGTATCTGAGTGTACCTGTTCAGGGGCATTTTTCCCAAGTCCCGGACAAGACCAAGTACCGAACATTGCTTGGGCTCTATTACGTCAGATCTTGGAGGGATTGCTGTATTCCTATCCCTAAAAGTATCATTATTCTCAGTGTGTCACTTAACAATGCCCTAAGCTGGACATCTTATGTTAGATCACTTGCTAAAACCACTTTAACCCTTTAGCTGCGGGCATTGTTTTGACCCGACTGCCCCCCCCCCCCACTGGGGTTCCAGCCAAAATGTAAACAAACTTTAAAACTTTATAACTTTGCACAGAATAAAGCTAGAGCGAAAAATAAGTTACCATCAGAAAATACTAACCTTCAGCTTTGCAATGATGTAGGTTTCATGACTTCGTTGACTTTCATTGGACGGGCAGTGCCATTAGAAGTGAGCAATCTAAAATCACTATTTTTCTCTCTACACACCATTTACCAAATGCCAACCACACTCTGATAATAATACTATAAACACATATGATAAACACCCACTCTGTGTTCACTGAAGCAGGTAAAAGGCACTGTAAATGCCCGCACTTCACTGCCACATCTGCGCCATTGTCACTCACAAAGCTGGACAGATACTGATGCGTGTTTGGGCAGGGGTGGGTGGGTGGGGGGGGCCGGAGGGTGGGAGGAGGGAGGTGGGGGTCGGCTGGAGTGAAAGAACCTAATAGCTACTCTCCCTTGAAACATTTGGTGTGCTGAAAAATGCCCGGTATTCAAAATATTCACAAACATTCCAGAATGACACCCGCAGTTTGGTCCAGTTTTTGCAATGTCGTTCTGGAATGACACCCGTGGTTAAAGAAACTTATATTATTGTACAGTGTCTGTAACTTCTTCACTGATGAGCAGTTAGCTATAACACTGTGTAACAAAGAATTTGGTTATTCAGTTTTGTGGTCTTGTTAAGCTCAGTTTCCCACGCTGATTCCAATGATGCATGTCATGTCTATCTCTAGGTTTTTCTCAACAATTGGCAGGCCTAATTGTTTATTTCCAGTCTTGTTACCACACACCAATGTGATGGCTGACATATCGCTTACCATGCCACACACACACACACACACACACACACACACACACACACACATAATAAGTTTAAACAAGACTTGTTCAAATAGGAAAGAGAACCAAGACCAAAGAATATGCTGAGTCATCTGAGGTTTGTTTGGACTACAACAACACAGGGATTGTAAGTACATACTCTGCACTTTTAGTATTGCAAAATGGATACATTAGTTAAGCAAATTTGGAAAAGAAAAGGGATAAAGGTAAAAAGCAAAATGATGATTTCTACCAAGAACTGGTTGAAGTGGAGACTCACAATAGACTGGTTGAATGTGTAAACAAACTAGAAATGGCTTTCAAAAATGAAATTGATGAAATAAAGAAGCAGATGCACTTGCAAAAGGAAGAAATAGAAAAACTAGGAAGGGAGGCCAATAAGAAAGACACAACCATCAGTGAACTAATAGTGGAATTGAGTACGCTTAGAAAGAAAATGAGTGAAATGGCAAGTACAGTAGTCAATCACGAGAGTGTTATGGAAGAGTTCAAAAATGAAACAGAGACAATTAGGCAAGTAAGCAGTCTTATTGACCAGAGCAGTGATATTGAGAAGATAACACAGGTGAATGAAGCTGTGCAAAGCTACAAAAATGATGTGGAAACCACGTATGCTGAAATGGTGAAAGTAAAGAAAGACTTAGAAACAAGGGTGGAGGAAAAAAGCATTAAAAAGGAAGTGAAAAGAATAATCCAAAACAATCCGAAGTTAGTCAGAGATTCAGTAGATATAAACAAATCTATAATAATCACTGGTATAGAAGAGGAAGAAGTAAAAAACAAGATCACAAGAGACAAAAAGGAGATGGCAAATGTAATGAGCTTACTGAAAGAAGTATCAGAGGAAATCTGTAGTAAAGACATAGAGGAACACAAAAGGTTAGGGAAATATGAGAAAAGCAAGACAAGACCTCTAAAGGTGACTTTCCCGAGTGTAAACACTGTGGAAGAGATACTAAAAAATGCAAAGAATCTTATGGAAAAAGAGGAGTTCAAAAATGTATGGATAAAAAGATGCCTAACGCAAGAGGAACTGGAATTACTTAAAAAGAAAAGGGAGGAAGCAAAAACAAAAAATGAGGGAAGATCAGAAGAGGAGAAGAAGAATTTTTTTTTTACAAAATAATAGGATTACAGGTACGAAAGTAGTACACAAACAGGATGGAATAAAAAGGAGGAAGGTAGTAGAACCATGTCATGACAAGTATATAAACAAGATGATAAAGTTGATGTACTCAAATGTGGATGGAATGGTATCTAAATTACTAGAGATGAATGATTATGTCAGAGAAAATGAACCACAAATAATATGCCTAACTGAAACAAAGTTAACACCAAGGATATCCAATGACATACTAAACTTAGAGGAATACAATATATGGAGAAGAGACAGAAATTAAAAAAAAGGAGGAGGAATTATAATATTAACTAAGAAAAATCTAAAAGTCAATGAAATAAAAGTAGATATACCATCACAAGTAGAACTGATTGCAGTAGAGATCAACACATCTGAAGGTAAAGTAATTGTAGCCAATTTGCACATGCCACCCAGATCAAACACATGGGAAAGAGATGAATATGAGGACCTGGCAGAGAGTACAATTCAGAGTTTAAGGTTATTACTACATAAAATGGAAGAGAAATCAGAAAGAATTATACTAACTGGGGATTTCAATACAAATATAAATTGGAATACTTTAGATATAATAAGCCAAGAAAGCTGTTGGGACCAAAAGCTCCTGGATCTCGTACAAGAGTTCTTCCTAACGCAACATGTGAGGGAAACCACCAGAAAAAGAGGACTTGATGTACCTTCAGTGCTAGATCTAATATTTACTAGGCAAGAAAATGATATTGACAGTTTTATATATCACCCTCCACTCAGCAAAAGCGATCATGCAGTACTAAATTATAACTTCAGGATAGCATATGACATAGTAAACAGCAATGACAGTTACAAAAAGAGCCTAAACTATAAAAAGGGAAATTATCAAGACCTAAAGAAGTATTTCTTGGAAGTTGATTGGGAAAATGAGCTTAGAGGACAAGATTTAAATGCTGTATATAAAAAATTCTGTGAATTTTATGAAATAGGAGTCCAGAAGTACATCCCACAGCACAAAGAAGCAGATAAGAAAATACAGAAATGGTTCAATACAGAATGTAAAAAATCAAAAGAAAGAAGAGATTTGTTGTGGAACAGATACAGAAGACATAATAGTGAAAGGGCGTATAATAATTACAAACAGGCAAGAAACGATTATACAAGAATAAGGAGGGAAGCCCAGAAACAGTTTGAGGAGGATATAATAAATTAAAGTAGTGATCAACCAAAGCTGTTTTACAGCTATATCAGAAGCAAAACCAAAGTAAAAGATATAATACAATCAATTACGCACGAGGGAATCACTTATACACAAGAGAAAGATATTTGTGAAGCACTAAATAAGAATTTCCAATTAGTTTTTACAGAAGAAAAAAATTTTGAGAGGGACTATGTGGAACATGCATGTCCACACATACTACCAGATATACAAATAGCAGAAAAAGTAATACAGGAGGAGTTAAGTAGATTAGACAGAGGAAAAGCAAGTGGTCCTGATGAAATTTCATGTTGGGTACTACGAGAATGTACAAAGGAGTTAAGTAAACCATTATTTTTAATTTTCAAGAAATCCTTGAGTCAAGGTAAACTACCTGATATTTGGAAAAAGCAAATATTGTCCCCTTATTCAAGAAAGGAAATAGACAAAATCCACTCAACTACCGACCAGTATCACTGACCAGTGTTGTAAGCAAGGTATTAGAAAAGCTTATAAGAAAAGCTTGGGTAAATCATCTAGAAGAACACAGTATGATAACAGAAAGACAGTTTGGTTTCAGAAAAGGAAAATCATGTGTTACTAATCTGTTGAGCTACTACGACAGAGTAACAAACACAATACAGGAAAGGGAAGGATGGATGGACAGTATCTATTTAGACTTCATGAAAGCTTTTGACACAATACCACACCAAAGACTTTTATGGAAACTGTACCATCAAGGAGGAATTCGAGGCAAACTGTTTTGTTGGATGCAAGACTTTCTCATAAAAAGAGAAATGAGAACAGTACTAAGAGGAAACTACTCATCATGGAAAGAAGTGACTAGTGGAGTACCACAGGGTTCAGTGCTGGCACCAATCATGTTTTTAGCGTATATAAATGATATAAACAGTAACACTGGAAATGAGAGCTATCTGAATATGTTTGCAGATGATGCAAAAATACAAAGGAGAATTACTAACACAGATTCTTGCAAAGAGCTACAAGGAGAATTAAATAAACTTCATGAATGGAATAGTACATGGCAAATGGAATTCAGTGTGGACAAGTGTCATGTAATCAAGTTTAGTAAAAGTGGAAAAAGACCTGATTGGGATTATAAGTTAGGAAATAAAACCCTATACACATCAGAAAGAGAGAAAGACCTAGGTGTGATTATCAATAACAGACTATCTCCGGCTGACCACATCAGCGAGAAGGTACGGAACATGTATACACTGCTTGCAAATATGAGAATAGCATTCACATACATAAATCAAGACATGCTAAGAAGGATAATAACATCATTAGACCAACCCTGGAATATGCATCAGTAGTCTGGAGTCCTCATCTCAAAAAGCACATAGACAAGATTGAAAAAGTTCAAAGGGCCGCTACAAGATGGATACCAAGCTTAAGGGACCTAAGCTACGAAGAAAGACTAAATAAACTGAATCTAGCAACACTACAGGAGAGAAGGAAAAGAGGTGACATGATAATGCTATATAAGTGCATATCAAGGAAGGAGAAAATAGACATAAATGATTACTTAACATATGGAGAAGCATCAGCAAGAAGACACTGCAAAAAACTGCATAAGAAGAGAGGTGATAAAGACTTAAGGAAATTCAGTTTCCCAAACAGAGCAATTGATCAATGGAATGCACTACCGAATGAAATAGTGTGTGCCAAAACAATTCACAAATTTAAGGATATGTACGATAAATATGGTTTAAGACACGGGACAGTACGAGCTTGACTCATTCCTGTAAAGATACAATTAGGTAAGAACAATTAGGTAAGGTAAGAACACACACACACACACACCATCTGCGTCCATGCAGATGTCGATGATATGGCAATTATTGCGTCATGCAATGTGGATCGAGTCCGTTCGTTCAATGAGCTAGTCTCATGTTGCTAGTTTGGCTGGTCGACTTGTTTTTGAGATGTTCCTTAAGATGTCTCTATTGATGAGAATGACCAGTAGACGTTCTTGCAAGCTGTCAGCTGATATATTTTGTTCTGTGTGTGGAGAATATTTTGGACCAAAGATGATCAAACACAAAATCCACCTTGATGCCAAATTTGCTTGTGCATACAAAGCATATTTTGGCACGGCAATAGTCGATCAAGATAAGGATTTGGCTCTGCAGTATACCTGTGGTAGCTGTCACTCTGCACTTGAAGCTTGATTATGAGGAGCAAGAAAGAAGATGCCTTTCACAGTTCTGAGAGTGTGGCAAGAGCCTTCGAATCACCATGACAATTGTTATTTTTGCATGGTTGATATAAGAGGTGCCTAACAGCAGAGAGTTGGCGATTCCTGTCCCTCCTGCGGACACGAAAGTTCTCTGACCATCAGGACATCGTTGATGACTGTGGGGACAGTGATAATGAATCGTATGTTGCAGAATGTTCCGGAGACATTCCACATTTTGCCAGTCAAAAAGAATTGGATGACTTGGTCCGAGATGTGGGACTCACCAAGTCCAGTGCTTACCTGCTGGTGTCACGTCTAAGTGAATGGAACTTGTTGGATCCCAGTTGTAGTTGAGTTATAGGAATCGCCACGGCAAGTTTGCATCCTTCCTCAAATTTTGTGAAGAAACCTCGTTGTGTTAGTGTTTTGATGTTAGGGGTTTGTTCCAAGCCATGGGAGTGGATTACAAGGCCTCAGAATAGCAACGCTTCATAGACAGTTCCATGAAGAGCCTAAAAGTTGTACTTTTGCATAACGGCAATGAACTCCCATCAATTCCAGTTGCACATTCTGTGGAACTGAAAGAAGGCTATGAGAATGTGAAGATTTGTCTGACAAAGATCAAGTACTCAGATCACAACTGGGAAGTTTGTGGGGATTTCAACATGATTTCATTTCTACTTGGAATGCAAGGCGGTTATACGAAATACTCATGTTTTTTATGCTTGTGAGACGGCTGGAGCAATGCAGAATATTTCATGAGGAAAGACTGGTCTCTCAGAGAGAGTCTCTCACCAGGCTTGTAAGACTGGTCTCTCAGAGAGAGTCTCACACCAGGCTTGTAAGACTGGTGTCCCAGAGAGTCACACACCAGGCTAGTGCAGTGTTCTGAGAACTCCACTGATCTCCAGAGAGAAGGTATTGCTACCACCGCTACTCATAAAACTTGGTCCTATGAAACAATTTGTGAAAGCCATCAATAAGGATAGCGATGCATTTCTACATATCTGATCAGTGTTTCCAAACGAGTGTGGCAAAGGTGACGGCTGGCATATTCACTGGGTCGCAAGTTCAAAGAATGCTTGCAAGTCGTGAACTCCAGGGTAAAATGACTGATGATGAAGACCGAGCTTGGAATGCATTCAAAGGGGTTGTGGAAAGTTTTCTTGGCAACCAGAGGACACCAGATTCCTCACAGCTCATCAATGACCTGATCAGCACATTCCATCGGCTTGGATGCAGAATGTTAATCAAATTGCACTATCTGCATTCCCACCTTGATTTCAAAAGCAACTTCGATGCAGTCAATCAGGAGCATGGTGAACGGTTCCACCAGGATATTCTGCTGATGGAAACCAGATATCAGGGCAAGTGAAATGAGGCGATGATGGGTGATTACATTTGGGGATTGTTCTGCGATTGTCATCACAACTACAAAAGAAAGTCAAGATCAAAAGTGCATTTCTAGGTACTATGTGCCCTGCATTCCTTGTGATGTTACTGTTTCCTCATTTTCTAGTTATGTTCGTAATATGCAGCTGGAAATATATAAATTCTTTAACATTCTCAACATTCTCAAAATGGTATCAAGTTGCAGTTCCTGTCCTTGTATGATAAATATGTTGTTGTATAATTCCTGTAACTCAAGATTTACACAAAAACAGATAGCATATTCTGAATCTGCACATTGGCGTTGATAAAAAATAGTGTAAAAATCAACAGAAACAAAAAATTGGTTTAAGTTTGTTACACAGTATCATTTACAAGAGTCACGTGCACTCGCAGCTGGAATATTGCTGAAGTGGATGGGGAGAGGTTGCACTAAAACCACAAGGCAAAATTCAGAACAAAGATGTTAGAAATATTGATAACTATTACAAATGAAATACTTCCCTCATAAGTAAGAAGGAATGTTGCCTCCCTTGCATTATTTTACAGATACTTTTATGGCAAATGCTGAGACGAAGTAGCATCCATTGTGCCACCTCCCAACGCCATCCCCCGTGCTACTTGGGCATCTGGTAGCGCCCATGACTGGACTGTGACACTGCCATATTGCAGAACTTCTGCCTATCAGAATTCTCTTACTCCCCGAACTGCATCTCCTTGGAACTTGCTTCCCCAGAGAGGTTTACCACCAAACTTCAACATACGATTGTACACGTCCAATTGTTACCTATTTTTTATGAATGGAGGACACCTGTAGTCTGGTGTATAGATTATTATTTTCTTATTCATTTGTTTTTCCTTCCTCTGCTCTTCCAAAAAAAAAAAAAAGTATATCTTCGTGGTCAGAGACTTACTCAGAACCAAAACATACTCGTTGTGATTTGGAGACCAACATTGCTTGTTGTCAGTAGTCAGTACATAATCTTCATTTTGATCCGTACATTCCAAAACTCTAAGCTGAGAGGAGTCTTCTCGGAATAAAAATACTGTGCAGAAAATGCTTTATCAGTCATGGACGAACTGGTGAAATATTATTTGATTGTGAAATGGTGGGTCAGCTATAAATAGTGAAAAGCTGTTTTGTTGGATTACATGCACAGTCACCACAAAAATTATTTGAGCTGTAAGTCCCCAGTACAGCATTAAATTTCATTTTCAACAGTAAAGCATAAATCAGTGCTGTGATGAACTGAACATGGGTGACACTGCAGGTAAAATTTTTCTTGATTCAGTCTTGCAGATAATAATTATAACGTCAGTGCAAGGTGCTACTGACGAAAACCGCTAAAGCCCAGCCACGATTAGCAATGGACTGATTTCTGGCAACAGTGGAAAAAGTATTTGTACACTTAAACACTCATATCAGTCAGAGAATAAATAAATAAATAAATAAATCTTAAAAATGCGATGTCTTGTCACAAAGTCGTTTTTACCAGTGTAAGTCATAAAATGGTAAATAAACTAGCTAGCAAAACTCTTTCGTACTCATTAGAAAGGAAATTAAATGTTAGCTTGACAGCAAACTTCCACGCACATACCCAAGGAAAATTCTTCGTGGATATGAATTTTGTTGAAGATAAATTATAATGCAAAAATCGGGTTTGGATTAACCCGCCCCATCCCGACGTTTTCTGGGCAGTGGTACGCCCCAGTCCCGACATTTTTGGATCTTTTTTTTTTGGCTCAAACATCCGCTTTTGGTGAGAAACATCAAAAATTCATAGAGAAATCGCTCACCTGAGGTTTAAAATACTCGATCCAGATACGAGTACCTACTTACCTGACTGGGTTTTCTAACAGGCTGGCACCAAAGAAAACGAGTTTTATGGGAGGATAACTATTTTATCCACTCATAAACAGTATTTATTTACTTGGTACGAATTTATATGTAGTACAAGAGTATATTGGTTTTCAAACAGTAATATAGGCATTATAAGCATTGTTTCACTCACTAACTCATCACCATTCATGACCTTTTTTTCCCACATTACCTGATCATCATTTCTGACTGTTTCTTCCTCTAATGCTATGTAAACTTTGTCCTTCACATTGTCATCGATTGGGGAATCACTCTGGCCCTCAATGTCTTTATTGGCCAGGTCACTGGTAAAAGGTGAATTGCCGAGACAATGGCGTGCAGGGGGGGGGAGGTTATGCGGTGTAAGGCATTGTCCCTGCTTGGCATCTTGTAGAGGAAGAGAGGAAGGTGTCCAGTGTATATGTGCCAAAAATCGCTCGCGAAATCACTCGGAAAAATTGAAAATTGTGCAAATTAGGGACCTTGCAATGTTGCCGCATTAATTTACGTCTCTGGGATATGAGTGCACATCATGTGAGGACGTGAATTCACGTCTCCGGGACGCGGCGGGTTAAACTGTTTTTGCAGTCACTCTATTTGTTCCACAGTCATTAGCATCATCATCGTTTTCATCATCACCCTTATTTTCAATGAGAATGGTAATTATGAAATTGGCATCATCACTTGGAAGTGTAGAAAGTATTCAAGTGAGCACGCTTGCTGATGTTGTTAGTTTAACTATAAAAAGAATTTCGTTATTTGGTGGTAACTATTAAAATTCCAAGATAACCCATAATCTATGCTTAATTTAGCAATTTTAAAGTATTTCCAGCATTCGTGAGCCAGATTTAGAAAAAAGCCACTTAAGAATCGAAAGCACCTTCATGTTTTCAGTCAGTATTCTGAATTTCAGAATTTAACTACAACTTTAATAGTTTCCAAGATACACCTGATTGGGTGTCAGATTTGGCACTTTTGGGCTGTATTTCAAAAAAAGTAATGAATAATTTTGAAAAAGTTCCTTTAACCTACCCCGTCCTGACCGATTATCCACCATTGACTCCCCCCAATCCTGGCTAATTTTGGAAAAAAAATTGTTTGGGGTTAAACCTCCACTTTTGGTGAGAAACATCGAAAATTCATAGATAAATCGCTCACTTGAGGCAGTACCTCTTACCTTACTGGGTTTTCTATCAGGCTGGCTCCAAAGAAAACGAGTTCTATGGGAGGGTAACTATTCCACACCACTTATAAACGGTATTTATTTATTTATTTGGTACGAATTTATATGCAGTATGAGAGTCTATTGGTTTTCACACAGTAATATAGGCAATATAAGCATTGTTTCACTCACCAAACACATCAATATACCTGACCTTTTTTGGCAACATTACCTGATCATTATTTCTGTTTCTTCCTCTAATGCTACATAAACTTTGTCCTCCACATTGCCATTGATTGGGGAATCACTCTGGCCCTAAATTTGATACAGTGGCACGACATATCTTTACTGGCCAGGTCACTGTTAACAGGTGAATTGGCAAGGCAATGGCATGCGGGGGGGGGAGGTTATGTGGGGTAAAGCATTGTTCCTGCCTGGCATCTTGTAGAGGAAGGTGTCCCGTGTATACATACCAAAAATCACTTGTGAAAATTGAAAATTGTGCAAATTAGGGACCTTGCCATTGATGCACGTTTATATACGTCAATGGGACTGAGAGTGACAAAACATGTGGACGTATATATACGTCAGTGGGATGCGGCGGGTTAAAAACATCTATTATTTTTTCATATATTTCATGCTTGTATCCACTGTAACCTTAGTAGATTCCGAGACAAAACAATTTTGGTGCACAGTTTGGCAATTTTTGGCTTAATTTTTCAGCAATATGATGGCAAATTCTGAGAAAGTCATATAAATAACACCTACTATTTTATCAAAAGCTTGCCAACAATGTTAATATATCAGTCCCAGCTTTCATTTAACCCCTACACCGCAGGGATGTCATGCATCCTGTGAGGATATTCACACTCTGACTTTTTAAAAATATTTGCCAAAAATCAGTTATTAGTCCTAGAATATTAAAAATAAATATGCCTACGGTACATACCTTCAGCTTTCCTCTAGGATGTTTGTTGAGCCTTCGTCGACAACCATAGGACTTGTGGAGACTTCTGAAGTTGGGTAATGAAGTCTCCACTTTACACTTCCTGATACTCTGTAATATGGTTACCACTGCCTGATATTATACCTACATACAGTATTCTATGAATTTCAAGTAGTTTGGAATCCATATTCCAAAAATAAACACTGTGAAAGCAATGTAAATTACGAGCGCATACGAGCTTTCCTCCCTTGCTGGTTCCCCGATGGTATTCTGAGGTGGAGCTTTCATGTATTATTTATAAACACACTCACACTTTATATTCCTAGTACTTTATTACACTTATTTATATATACAATATTTATCTATAAGTTTCAGTACTAGTAGTTTATTTTCACTCCAAGCATTCACTTTCTCGTTCTGTATACTAGCGTAGAGAGCAAAGCTGTCACTTTCACTTTCAAACTCCCAGTATTCATATATGCTAGAGCGAAACTTTCACTTTCACTTTCATTACTCCTAGTATATATACACTCGTATTCTTATATTACTACTTATTTCTATTTCTATTTACATTCTTTATTTTATTTACATTAGTTGCATTTCTATTCTATTTACACACGTTTTTTAGTAGGGGTAGAGGTCACAGGGCCCTTTGCATGGGGCTAAAAAGCGGCAGAATTGGACAGGCGCGACAGACGACAGTAAACTGAATACCGTGGCCTAGGGACAGTGAAGGGTTGCCATTATCAGTGTGGTGACAGCTGCTAATATATACGGTATGAAATGATTGGCAGGAAATCTAGACAATACATAATAAATTAGGTAGTTCCAGGTGAATGTAAATATCACTTAGGCTTCATCCTTCCTTTCTTATATATATTTTTATTATGAGAACAGGTCATATGGCATATTTCAAGGGGAAATAAACAGGGAAAATTGGCGAACGAGTGCACGTGAAATGTTGCCACGTCATAATTAGCCCATTCCAGATGTATGGCAGTATGAATTACCTTTTCTCTTTCTTTTATATATTATTTTGTATAAGAATAGGGCAAAAGGCACATATCAATGGATAAAATGAGTGGAAAAATCCGTCCAGGATTTGTGTAGCGCAGCGCAACTGGTCAGGCGGGAGGAGAGGGTAATGGAGGGGAGGTAAGGAGGGGGGGGGGAGTCAAGGACAGGAGAAAAATGGCCAAATTATCAACAGTGGATGGGAGTACAGGTGACATTAGCATAACTGAGTATAGTTGGACACTGGTGATAGATGATACAAGCCACCACTTGAAAGCCCGGGCGAATTCAAAATTACACAGAATCACAAAAGTTACACCCCGTGGTATGATCCCTTGCTCCCGAGCATCATGAAAGTGACACCCTGCAGTTAAGGGGTTAATAAAACTGTTAGTGGGGTGGATGTGGATGTGGCTGAGAAGATTAAGAGAAATACACTGAGGTGGTTTGGTCATGTGGAGAGAATGGAGAATGAAAGACTGACTAAGAGGGTGTATGTAGGTGAGGTGGAGGGAGGGAGAGGGAGGGGTAGACCGAGGATGAGGTGGAGGGATGAAGTTGAGAGGTATATGAGGGAGGGGGGGTGAGTTGGGGGGAGGGTAGTCAAATTGTGGGTGACAGAGTGACTTGGAGGCGTTTTGTCTACGGCCACGCTTTGCGGGATTAGGGCATCGGGCTATAGATAGATAGCTTCATCTGGCAACTTTTTTTGGTCATTTTACCTGTTACCTTTTCATGAGCATTCAGAAAAAAAAAAAGTGCATATATCAGCAGGTAGCTTTAAAAATTTAATGGGAAAAAATATGTTCAGTTTGGAGCCTTTTTAATCATTTTTAGGAATATGGCAGCTACTTTTGAAAAAATTTGTAAAAAAAAAAAAATAAATAACTTGTCATGTTTTCCAGAAAAGTGCATGGATTCGCTGCAAATATAACAATTTTCAAAATAACAGTTTTGCTTCTGTGCTCTGCCATCTTAATACTACTTCCTTCATACTGTTCTTGCACGTGTTAGGACTCCATATTATAATTACAAATCATAATAGATAGATAGATAAATAGATAGACAGAGGGACAGATAGAAGCAGGAAGTCGGATGATGAGAAGGTACTGTGTCTGCGAAAATCGAGCAATGCTAAACATGCTTATACACTCTTAACTCAAGGAATGCTTTATAGGCACACGACAGCGCCTAGTGACCATACACACACATACACACATGCTCACACACAGGCTTCTAGAACTTTCCAATCACAAGGAACACACGTGATACGTCTCCTGTTTCACCAGAATTTAGGAAAGAGAAGTCAGATGGAGGCTAGCCATAGAACAGGCAGGTCGTAGGGAGAAGGGCTTAGCAACTTGAGAGAGAGACAGAGAGAGCGAGACAGAGAGATAGCTAGCGGGACTCTACTTTATACTTCGCTCTGTGTGAGAGACTTGTTAATATTTCCAAGACAAATAAAAATAGTCCCATACTATTCTCTACCTCTCTTGTCACTACATGACAAATGGGAAAGAAAATTATCTACTTACAAAGCCACTCAAGTATAACAACCGCTCTTCCACAAGTCTAATATATATATAACTCCACTACAAGTAACTACAAAGTCTTTTATGACATTTGGTAGCAGCGAACGTATATGAACCTCGTCTACTAATCAACATTGAATTCCTACAAAATATCAAGATTGAAAAAAAAAAAAAAAACCTCTCACAACCAACAACACAACCAGCTCCTGACAGTTCTCTCTAACCCCCCCTCCGTCTCCCCGATCATCACGCTGATGTAGAGGTGAAGAGGTCACAGGACGCCTTGCAAGTAGTTTAACAATATATTGATACAAACAATCTTGCAACTTCTACGACGAACCAGTGAACTACAACCATCTACAATCAACTACAAGTAACAACTCTACGAGTCGTCTGTATAATCTTCTACACGCACCTACAAGTAGCGGCAGTCTTCATCCTACAACGAGTAAATCACAAGAGAAAAGGACCGAGAAAACATCGACAAAGAAAAACAAAACAAACAAACGAAGAGTGAGACACGACTCACAACTCATCTTACTCACTCGTCTTCACTCAAGTTACTCATCGCTACTCATTCACTCACCACAGCTACCAGTGTGGGAAGTCGACGTCATCATGCGTGCTTGCTGAAAAGACGCCACGTCAGTCAACACACCACCTGCACCACCACTCACACCATTCCCACCACGGTAGAAATTAGTGAGTTACATAGTTACTTCATTTATACAATACACAGTGATAGACAATAAGCTTCTGCACAAACATATAAAACGTGCTGTATAGTTACAGCTTAAATACACATACTTCAGTTGTCTGCATAACTCAAACACTAAATAATCACCAACAATAAATATTCTACACTGTATATATTCATTCATTTATTATAACATTTATTTACTACCAACGAGTGTTACCATTTATACCTACATAAAATACGTGTTTCATTATTACATCTACAAGTGATAAAGAAAATATACCGTCACAGTTACTCAGTGAGCGATTAAAAGAACTGTGTTAAACATTTATTAATTAAAGCTACCTAGTGGAAACATATAAATTAAGTTACAAGGAAAACCAGAAAAAAAAAAGAAATGGCCAACACAAATGACGTTAGCAAGAATGAACATCTTCATCACAATCGTGAAGACAATGATTTCCACACAGTGCTGACACACATATTACCCACGATAGGTACAAGTGAACAACAAGTCAGTGTATATAGTTAATACTGTATATAGTGTATATATTTTTCATATAAAATAACAAAATATGGGACTATATAATATCATTTTCAGTAATACCTGTGCAATTTAAAAAAGTATCCCAAGGAAATTAGCCAGCAATTATGCAACCTCGAGCAACACCGAAAAAACGTAGACAAACGAAGAAAAACAAACTATAGAAAATCAATACATACAAAAAAGAAAGAAAGAAAGAAAAAGTAAGAAAGAAAAAAGAGAGAAATAGAGTAAGATCACATAACAAACAAATGAAAATAAGTGTAAGTGTTACTACATATGCCAAAATACCACATAAACTACAAACAAAAAAGCAAATTGTTGTCTCCACGAGCCAGTGGCATGTCACATCATCACTCTCATCGGCCGCAGCATGACCGGATTCATATGTTAGGACTGCAATTATTACAATTATGTAACTACAAACGATATGTAACAATTATGTAACGACAAACGATTGCATTATGTTACACTTGCTACAATTATGTAACTACAAACAATATGTACCATTTATGTAACAGTTGCATTAACAAGATGTAACTTTTATGTAACTTTAACTACAATTATGTAACTACAAACAATATGTACCATTTATGTAACAGTTGCATTTGTCATAAAATGACTAAATGTCATAAAAGACTTTGTGGTTCCTTTGTGGTTGAGTTATAAATATATATATATATATATATATATATATATATATATATATATATTAGACTTGTAGACGAGCGGTTTTTATATCTTGGAGTAGCTTCCCATTTGCCATGTAGTGACAGGAGAGGTAAAGAATAGTATGGGACTATTTTTATTTGTCTTGGAAATATTAACAAGTCTCTCACACAGAGCAGAGTATAGAGTCCCGCTAGCTATCTCTCTGTCTCGCTCTGGCTCCCTCTCTCTCTCTCTCTCTCTCTCTCTCTCTCTCTCTCTCTCAAGTTGCTAAGCCTTTTCTTTTTCTGACCTGCCTGTTCTAAGGCTTGTCTCCTTCTGACCTCTCTTTCCTAAATTCTGGTGTAGTAGGGGTGTGTCACGTGTGTTCCTTGTGAGTGGAAAGTTCTAGCAGCCTGTGTGTGAGTATGTGTGTATGTGTGTGTATGGTCACTAGGTCTTTGTTCACGGTTGGACTGCTGACAACTAACTGCATCATCTCCTTACTGGCTACTTCGTAATCTGTCGTCAGCTTTTCCTCAGTGTACCTTGCAAGCTCATTTCCTTTTCCCAGGCTCGCATAGGGCTGTCTATCTATCTATTTATCTATCTATTAATTATGATTTGTAATTATAATACATTGCTCGGTCACGTGAAAATGGCGTACCATCGACAGTTAATAGTCCTAACATATTAATACATATTATATATACATTATAATGAACTTATAAGCTAATTAAGTGAAATACATAATATTGTAAAAGTAACATAATTGTATGAATATTGTATACATATAGTAAATAGTGATTATTCAGTAATATTACATTTTAAACAAGTTGTATACATATTTGAATAAATGCATTAAAGTAAATTATTTAACTGTAATACAGTATGTACTTGGGTTATTATAGTGAAATGCATACATGCAAGAATAAAAAATAGTTTAAAATTAAGATTATGGTAAGAGTTATTAATATTTCATTTAAAGATAATGGTACTGGTCTGCCATATATGGGTCATTCTTCTTTGTATTTTTATATATATATATATATATATATATATATATATATATATATATATATAATTAAAACTATATACAAAATATATACACTTCATTCAGGGTGGTTAACTTTGATGTTAACTCTCCCCCCACTAAATAATGACTCCAAATTAGCAATTCTTGCATGCATTCTGTGCATTGCGAACAGCAGTACTGCAACTACAATGCAGACGATTATAAAGACAGTAGGTGCTGGGCTATACACATAATATGGGTTGAACATACTCAAACTCAAATCTTCCCAGGGCTTCATTGTTTCATTGATCAGCTGCATAGTTTCAAACTTGGGTGAAGTCAACTTAATACTTGTGCTCATGTTTAAGTCCATATCAGGCAGTGGGTGGAAATGTTTGTGTGTATGATTGAGAATGGCGTAGTGATTGATGGTGGATAAAGTAGACATGGCTGGTGTAAATACCGCACAGTAGTCTGGTGCTATGTATAATCCTGATGCTGATGTATGAGATGGTGGTATATCTGGACAGACTATGTAAACTGATGTGTTATGAGGGAAATAAAAAAAACTGTGAGTGTCCAATGCGTTGATGATGTACAAGTTTATCTGGAGCAAAAGTGAAGTTGCAATGATGATGAATATTGTCATTTCTGATGATAGCCATTTCACAAGGGACTGTATCAGTAGGCTGAAACGTGAAAATGTACGCAGGACAAAGATAAACAGCATGTAAGGATGTGCGGCACTTTCATTCAATCGTTGACTCACTTGCGAAAGTGACAGTGTCCCGTCTCTTGGAGACCATGATGAGTTCGGTGTCTGTGCTGATGTTGATGATGACCAAAGTGTTGTTATTTCTATAGGGGAAGGGGTGTATTTGGTATACTGTGAACAGGTCTTCAGTGATGAATGGTACATGAACTACCACTGATGTTGGTGTTAGTGTTGCTTCTAAATACAGGTAGTATTGCATAAATTCCCTACTGCGGAACAACGGCTTCAATTTATGTTTATGTATGCCTTGACTAACTATCTGACGTAGCTCATGAACTGGGAGTAAGTCAATTGTGATCTTGCCATCACCAGCATTCGAAATTCCTTGCAAAAGTGCCCTGAAACGATCTCTAGTGTTCTCTAATTGTAGTAGAATCGTGTCAATATGTTCTGTGATGATGAAGTGCTGGAAAAGAGTAACGTTTCCCTCTAGTTCATTTATTTTATCTACACTCTCGAGAGCTACGTTTTCTGCTTGTTTCAGATTTTTCACAATTGTCTTCATTGCTGAGTTCTGTCCTGTGATGAATTTATCTTGGTATGTTAGTACCTGAGCTATCTTATTAAATTTGTTGTTTATTTCTTTAAGGTCATCCTCTGTAGCCAATCCAAAGATGTTCCCAAGAACTGCGCCGCCCAGGTCGAACAAACCGCGCTTTTGGCGAGTACGGGTGATGTTGTTCCTGTCACTCAGTACCTCCGTTCCATAAGATGGGAGATCTTGGATCATGACGAGCATAGTTGACTTCGCCTGTTCTAGTTTCCATTTTGCTAACTTTACCATTTCATTCACTTCCTTGGTGTTATGTGCTTGTGAAACATAATTTCCTATCATGAAGTCCAGAGTTCGCATCGGCGTCGCAAGTCTGTCTAGATAAGTAGGTAAGTCATACAAGTAATCTAGACTTATTTCAGTACTCATGACGTCCTTAACGATTGTAGTCGTGGCCGTTGGAGCTATGAGGCATCCTTGTCGTACTATATGTTTGGGGTCTAAGTGCGCATATCCTCTTGCTATGTAGAGGAGAATCCATAGCATAAATCCCTTCATCGTAACCTACCGAAAAAAAAAAAAATATTAATTTCCTATAATGCTGTAGTCGATGATAGTGATGATGTGCGTTACGGTTGATTGTTATTTCATTTATAGAAGGAGTTTAAATCGATATTTAATTCTCGTAAATGATGTACTGTAGATTTTATTGGAACAGTTGCACCTATGTTCGATTGTTTGGTATATGACCTTAATTTCTTTTTGTAATCATTGTTGTGTTCTTGCTTGGTTTCTTGAGGTACGTTCACCTGTTCGGTTGTATCCGAGGCTGAATAATTATGTGATAATTCCCTTGAAACTCGTTTTAAATGGTCAATATGAACTTGTTTCTCCTCGCCACTTGAAAGTGACTTAATTAAAACTTTGCTTTTATGTTAATTACTCTGTATGGGCCCTCAAATTTTGGGGATAATTTATTGTCTCTCGTATGAATGACACCGTAAACAATGTCTCCTAAGCTGATAGGTGAATCTTTTGCCTTCTTGTTAAATGCCTCCGTCATTTCTTCCTTGGACATCGTTAATTGTTTTTTGACTCTTTTGTGAATGTCCTGGAATTCACGTAAACGGAGTTTAGAGTAATCATCGTAATTGTATATAGGCATGCTGTCACATTCTAGGAGCTCATATGGTAATTTTTTATCTGTGCCATATATAATGAAATGTGGTGTGTCACCGATGGATTTATTTATAGACCCATTAATTGAGGCCTCTACTCTGGGAATCCAATCATCCCAGCTTGCATAATTTTCACTGAGAATGTGTCGTAGCACATCTAATACCTTTTTATTTTGTCTCTCTACCAACCCATTCGATGCTGGGTGATAGGCCAAAACGTTAACCTTTTTGATGTTGTATTGTTTACATATTTCTTGTAAGATCTCAGAATTAAATTCTCCTCCATTATCACTTATTAATACCTTTGGGGTAGTAAAGCGACATATTACATTATCTGTTATTGCCTTTGCTACTGTCTCTGCTGTCTTATATTTAATTGGAGCTAAAATGACATAACGGGAAAAATGATCCGTTGCAACGAATAAGTATAGGTTATTATTGTATGATAATGGCATCTTGAGTAAATCAACAGCGACAACGTCCCATGGTTGATGTGGTACAGGGTAATTACCCATCGGTGAAGGTGTGATTGGGTATCCTTTGTGTTTCGCGCATGATTCGCATCTGTCTATATGATTGTTTATATCTTTTCGTAATGAAGGCCAGTAATATAATAGCTGGGCTTGGTTGAATGTCTTATCCTTTCCAGGATGTCCTGCATGTGGGCTGTCGTGTATCAATCGTAATACTTGGGGTATCATGTCATTAGGTGCTACCAACTGGTTAGTATTTCTTTGGCGTTTTGGTTGTTTAGCGTTAATTTTGTATAATGCATTATTGACCATTGTGAATTGTTCAAGTGGGACATGAAGTTTGGGTAATTGTATGTCATCTCCACTTTCTAACTTGTATATTACTTTAGACCATATTGGGTCAAGTCTTTGTGCCTTTGCGATATCCTCGTGGTTTGGGATATTTCCTTTGAGATCTAACGCCGCGACCTGAATTGTGTTCGGGTTCCTAGATAATGCGTCAGCTACTATGTTCATTTTATTTTGTATATAATGAATTTGTACATTGTAGTTTTCAACTGTACACTTCCATCTTGCTCTCCTCCCAGAAAGGAGTTTTTCTTTAAACATACCCACCAGTGGTTTATGGTCGGTGAATAAGTGGATTTCGTAACCATATACCAAATCTCGAAACTTTTGTAATGCAAAAACCACTGCAAGTGCCTCTAAGTCTGTAGTGCAATAATTTTTCTCCACACCTCTTGTTTGTCTGCTGGCAAATGCAATTGGTTGATTCTTTCCTCTTTTATCTTCCTGCATCAGTACAGCCCCTAATCCTTTAACTGATGCGTCTGTACAAATAGGAAATGATTTTGTGTAATCCGGATATGCTAAACAAGGTGCATTTGTTAGTTTAATTTGTTGATTGTTAAATGCCCTTTTTTGTTCTTCTTCCCATTGGAATACAGCATCTTTTTTGAGTAGTTGGAATAGAGGAAAGGCTATATGAGAGAACTGTGGTACGAATGACCTATAGTACCCAGCTAGATCTAAAAATTGTCTAACTTCGTCAGTCGTAGTGGGTTCAGGAAAATCTCTCACTGCCTGTATTTTGTCATCAGTGGTGTGAATACCATCAGAACTTAATTTGTGGCCTAAGAAATTTATTTCCTTAAAGCAAAATTTGCATTTAGAAAGTTTAATTTTTAATCCAGCATCACTAAGCTTTTGTAAGAGTAAGTCTAATTTCCTGAGATGATCCTTAATATTCTTCGTTGCGATTATAATATCAAGATAAACAAATATTCCTTGTCCTAAAATTCCGGACAATACGTAATTCATAAGACGCTGGAATGTGCCTGGGGCTGTCCTCAGTCCCATTGGCATTCTTGTATATTGATAATGGCCTCTGTTTGTTGAAAAGGCAGTGTATTTACGTGACTCCTTAGATACCGGAATCTGATAGTAGCCGTTTAGGAGATCGATGGTCGAGAGTATATTATTCTCAGGACCAATATTCTGTAGAACATCGCTTAGCAATGGCATGGGAAATCTGTCTGGTATTGTGTGATTATTTAGTTTACGGTAATCTACTACCGCACGCATTTCTCCATTTCGTTTGGGCACGAAGAATAAGGGGGCATTCCACGGGAAGACTGAAGGCTCAATAATTCCAAGTTTTAACATTTCATCGACATACTGATTTGCAAGTGTACGTTGGGAGTGTGGTATGCGGTAAGCTGGTACGAAAATTGGTGGTGTTTCTGGGTGCACATTAATCATGTGATTAATCAAGTTAGTACACCCTAATTGTTCTCCGGGCAATGCTACGGTGTCCCTGTGTGTTTCCAGCAGGGTTAACAAATCATTTTCTTCATCAAATTCACCTGAGTGAATTAAATTCTCTTTTATTCTTTCTCTATCCTTAGATTTTATCTCACTTGTTACTCCAGCTATAACTATTTCCTTCACAGGGGCGGGACATTTTTCAATATTAACTATGCAAGTTCCCTTTTTCAACTGAACTTCCCCATTCATGTGATTAATTATGAATATCTGAATTTGCCCTTCGTCGTTCATATGACATAATGCGTTTTCTACTGAGAATCCCTTTACTTTACATAATTCTTCTAAGACAAGAACAGTACTATTCCGTAATTTGCTCTTTATGGTAACCTTCATGTATGAATTAGGTGGTATAACTAAATCATTAGTGAGATGGGCTGGAAAAATTGATAAATCAGTACTGTTATCTGGGTCACTAATTCTGGAGGATGGGGTTGGTGGTGGGAGTGGATCTATACACTCATCTGTTTGTGTATGTTTGTTTAAGCCTTTAATATTACCAATTCTTTTTGGCTCTCTTCTACCATTCGGTGAGGGCTCTGAAGTTATTTCCTCTATGAATTCATTATCAAAGTCTATTCCATTCATTTGTGGGAGTATAGTTATGTTCTCAGCTCTCATGGATCTTAAGCCCAGTAACATATGAGCTTTAATTGCTAAGTTTTCAACGATATAGAAAAATGCAGAGAATGGTCTTGTAGTTTCTGTGAAACTGAGATTTAATCTTATCATACCCTTCACTGTAATCTCTTGTCCATCTACTGTGTACAAATCTAAATCAGCTTCATCCAGAAAAGTTACTTTCTTTTTTATTTTTAAGAATTCTATTTAGTTCTTCATGTGTTATTAAGTTCACTGGAGAGCCTGTATCTAAAAATAAGGAAACGTTTTGATCCTCACATACAGCTGGTATCAAGATACACTCATTTCCCAACATGCCTCCTATGTGAAGTTTAGCCTTGTTCTTCTTTACGTTTGTTCGTTTTTTGTCATGACCTGGTCTTCCCCCGATTTGAACATAGACACAATTTTTTCTACTGTTTTGCAATCACTAGTCCAGTGCTCTTGATATCTATGATGCCTACAGTAAGGACCAAATCCTTGTGTCTTTTGTTTGTCCTGTTTTGCCTTGATAAAGCATTCATACCTTGTGTGTCCTGGTTTTGCACAATAATGACATAGAATGGACCTATCCCTTGACTGTGACCTACGAGGTGATTTCCCATAAGAAGTGTTGTTTATGGCGCGAGACCTGCTCGGGCTGCGCGAAAACTTATGAAACTGCCTGTAGGAAGGCGTCTGGGAACGAGGTCTAGGCGTTTTTGTTTGTTTGTCTTGCCTCATTTCTGGTCGCGATCGATTTTGTTCTCTGTTTGGGGTCGGTGTAGATGTTTTCACAGCTAATACTGTCTCAGGTACCCTGATTCTACCAGAATGTGCATGTGTGTCGACCATACCTGCTTTGCTACACTGCATCTCTACCTCGTTCATTAAGTCTAGCAAGCACATTCCTGGGTTGTATGCGATCATCTTGGCGATCTTAAGGGTCCTATCAGGTAATTTACACAAGGCAGCTACATAACCAATGATGTCCACGACGAGGTCTGGGGACATCTTTCCATCATCTGTTATCCAATTAGAATTCTCCAGTGTAGCTAACAAAGTTCTCTTGATTGTGGAGACATCAGCAGTTATTTCACTGAGCACATGGTTTGTAGTGTGCTCCCTTACAAGATCTACAATTTTATGTAATTCTGGAATTATACCTGGCAAGAAGTTCATACCTCCAGAAAATTTCTTCAGAAATTCGGTTTTAAATTCATCATATGTCCTAGCACGATGGAGCTTATCTGAGTGCAATAAATTGCTTGCTGGACATCTTTCCTGGCTTATGCAAGATGAAAAAATATCAATTTTCTCTTGTTCATCTAATATGTGGCGCTTGATGAACATTTGTTCGCACTGACTGACTAATGAATTGACATCAATGCGATCTTTGTCTGTGCCAGAGAATTTTGGGGCAGTTTTATCCTCGTGATACACAAACACGTGAGGTGTGGTTGTTAGATCCGCGGTATTTGTTTCTTGATCCATTTTCACTGATTGCCCTGTTAATTCAACTTGGACGTGTTTATCGTTGTGTGAGGGAATGGTGGAATATGTACGACCGGACCGGTGAACCCTGTTAAGTGTATTGGCATACGTGTGCAAGGCAGCGGCAAAGTCCAAACTCTCTATGTCAGAGGGGGTTTCCCACTCATCATCTGAAACTCCCGTATTTGTTTCTTTATCTTTAGTGTGTGGCGAGGTTTGTACAAGGGGTGGGCTGCCTCGAGGCTCTCTTAATTGTGAGTCTGATGTTGTGGCAATTTGTGTGTTATCTGGTGTGTTGCCTTGGGGCTCTCTTAATTGTGAGTCTGTTGTTGTGGCTAATTGTGTGTCATCTGGTATTAACGTGGGGGGTGGCGAAAATATTCCTGTCATTAAGATATGGTGTTATGAAATACGCCTCTTGTTTATTTATGTCCTAGCAAAATAGATGAGTAAATAAGTTGAATATAGCTAATTTTAGCACTGAGAAGAAATGAGCAAGTATAATTTTACCCACTTGATACAGATCGTAGAGGTGTGTCGATACAAAAGTCGATCTCGGAAGAAAAATACAGGTTTGATTGAAGATCTCTTGATAATTCTATTGGTGTGTTGATGGACGATATTACTCAGGAAATTCCATGGCCTGGTGTTTGTGGTGGTTAACGGCTGTCCCAGGCAAACCTCAGCATAGAACGTCGAATTTCCAACTTAACTGTGAAAATAAATGAGTATGAGTAGGAGCTATGTGAATAATGAGTAATGAGTAGTGGGTGAGAAGTGCCTGGTGTCAGTCACACGTTGCTTGGCATGGCAGACTCGCGTTGTGATGTCATCTCAGCACATGGTGACGTCGGCTTCCCACACTGGTAGCTGTGGTGAGTGAATGAGTAGCGATGAGTAACTTGAGTGAAGACGGGTGAGTAAGATGAGTTGTGAATATGGACTTGGTGTTTTGCTGCGTGTCTTGACCTCTGCGTCAGCGAATGGCGGGAGAGAGTGGTGGGGGCTTGTGTGCTTGTTGGTCTCTCCTCTTCTTTACTTGCTTTGTTTTATATTCTTCTTGTTGCTGCTTGAAGTTACGTGAAGATTATAGAGTTGTTTTGTAGGGATTCACTGTAGAACTGAAGCTAATCTTGTAGAGTCTCGCCTGCTTTTGTAGAAATTTGCTTTTAATTCAGAGACGATGTCCGTAGATTCGCTGGTTCGTCGTAGAAGTTGCAAGATCGTATCAATATTTTGTTAAACTACTTGCAAGGCGTCGTGTGAACCCTTCACCTCTGCGTCAGCATGATGATCGGGGAGACGGAGGGGGCTGGTTGGAGAGAATACTGTCAGGAGCTGGTTGTGTTGTTGGTTGTGAGAGGTATTCCTTTTTGTTTTCAATCTTGATATTTTGTAGGAATTCAATGTAGATTCGTAGACGAGGTTCGTATACGTTCGCTGCTACCAAATGTCATAAAATGACTAAATGTCATAAAAGACTTTGTGGTTCCTTTGTGGTTGAGTTATATATATATATATATATATATTAGACTTGTAGAGGAGCGGTTTTTATATCTTGGAGTAGCTTCCCATTTGTCATGTAGTGACAGGAGAGGTAAAGAATAGTATGGGACTATTTTTATTTGTCTTGGAAATATTAACAAGTCTCTCACACAGAGCGGAGTATAGAGTCCCGCTAGCTATCTCTCTGTCTCGCTCTGGCTCCCTCTCTCTCTCTCTCTCTCAAGTTGCTAAGCCTTTTCTTTTTCTGACCTGCCTGTTCTAAGGCTTGTCTCCTTCTGACCTCTCCTAAATTCTGGTGTAGTAGGGGTGTGTCACGTGTGTTCCTTGTGAGTGGAAAGTTCTAGCAGCCTGTGTGTGAGTATGTGTGTATGTGTGTGTATGGTCACTAGGTCTTTGTTCACGGTTGGACTGCTGACAACTAACTGCATCATCTCCTTACTGGCTACTTCGTAATCTGTCGTCAGCTTTTCCTCAGTGTAACTTGCAAGCTCATTTCCTTTCCCCAGGCTCGCATAGGGCTGTCTATCTATCTATTTATCTATCTATCTATTATGATTTGTAATTATAATACACATTAACAAGATGTAACTTTTATGTAACTTAACTACAATTATGTAACTACAAACGATATGTAACAATTATGTAACGACAAACGATTGCATTATGTTACACTTGCTACAATTATGTAACTACAAACAATATGTACCATTTATGTAACAGTTGCATTAACAAGATGTAACTTTTATGTAACTTTAACTACAATTATGTAACTACAAACGATATGTAACAATTATGTAACGACAAACGATTGCATTATGTTACACTTTGCCAATTAACAGTTGCATTAACAAGATGTAACTTTTATGTAACTTTAACTACAATTATAAGGCCAAGACACTTATGTAACAGTTGCATTAACAAAATGTAACTACAATTATAAGGCCAACACAATTATGCATTACCACAATATTTTGTAACAATTCGTAAAATGTTACAATTATGTATTACC
This sequence comes from Coenobita brevimanus, assembly GCF_032717465.1. NCBI lineage: Eukaryota > Metazoa > Arthropoda > Malacostraca > Decapoda > Coenobitidae > Coenobita > Coenobita brevimanus. The sequence goes on from NC_137046.1 coordinate 20,705,735, forward strand.
ACAATGTTAGTACAATATTATAAGTCACACAACTATAGCACAATTCTGTATTACCAGTATCATCATACAAGTTTGGTGAAATATTAGACATTACTAAAGTGATAACTCAATATGTAATGTATAACCTAGCAGTATTACCATTGCACAATTATATGCGTATGTCTGTTATACATACACATCTCACAAAATGTATACAACTTGTTTAAAAATGTAATATTACTGGATAATTGCTATTTACTATGAATATTATATGTATACAATATTCATACAATTATGTTACTTTTACAATATTATGTATTTCACTTAATTAGCTTATAAGTTCATTATAATGTGTATATAATATGTATTAATATGTTATGGCTATTAACTGTCGATGGTACGCCATTTTCGCGTGACCGAGCAATATGTTAGGACTCCACATTATAATTACAAATCATAATAGATAGATAGATAAATAGATAGACAGAGAGACAGATAGAAGCAGGAAGTCGGATGATGAGCAGGTACTGTGTCTGCGAGAATCGAGCAATGCTAAACATGCTTACACACTCTTAACTCAAGGAATGCTTTATAGGCACACGACAGCGCCTAGTGACCATACACACACATACACACATACTCACACACAGGCTTCTAGAACTTTCCAATCACAAGGAACACACGTGATACGTCTCCTGTTTCACCAGAATTTAGGAAAGAGAAGTCAGATGGAGGCTAGCCATAGAACAGACAGGTCGTAGGGAGAAGGGCTTAGCAACTTGAGAGAGAGACAGAGAGAGCGAGACAGATAGCTAGCTAGCGGGACTCTATACTTCGCTCTGTGTGAGAGACTTGTTAATATTTCCAAGACAAATAAAAATAGTCCCATACTATTCTTTACCTCTCCTGTCACTACATGACAAATGGGAAAGAAGATTACCTACTTACAAAGCTACTCAAGTATAACAACTGCTCGTCCACAAGTCTAATATATATATAACTCCACTACAAGTAACTACAAAGTCTTTTTATGACACACGTTCCACTCGTCCAAAGGAATATTAATCGAGATTTAAATCAAATAAATCATCTGTCTATCTATAACCAGACGCCATAATCCTGTAAGGGGTAGCTGTTTGTTTTTGAGTTAGTTGTTTGACGAGGAGGGTCACTAGTCCTACAACCCACTTGCTGAAACATAGGGAACACGTATGGGTTGGTTATATGGTTACCACCCAGCGTTGTAAATGGTTTCCTGGTTTACAGGAAACCATTAGGCCTGTCACGCAGTCTAAGTTATTTAGCTACACCACACTCTAATATGGGTGATCAGTTCTGACTGGGAGTTAGAACTGAAGTGTTACCAATTTAGTTACATCTATCACAAGTTAACCTCACCACAAACCAGTATACATGTTAAATACAATTATTTTCAGTGGAAAAGGGGGACACTAGAGAAATGACAGAAAAGAGATAGTATCATTCCTGCGAAGAAGGATGGTATTATTTTTGGCTACTCGCTTGTTTTGCATGAGATTTGGCCCGTGTGCGCGTGTGCATCTATTTGTGTCTATGCCTTAACTCCTCCTAGGGTACTTGATGGTACTGAATTAAACCTTTCAGGTGAGTTCATCTGGTCATTGCTAAGGTCTTCCACTATACTGTGTACAATTTTCCAACTATGATTTATAGGGGAAGGGGGTTAGTCCCCCTCACCAAATTAAAAATTATCAGACATTGTAAGGGAAGGGCAGAAGCGGACCCTCATCCGTACTGTGATATCTGGGGAGCATAACCCTTCAATGATTCTTCGGGAATTAGCCCACTCCCAAAAACAAAAACGATCAGAAATTGGGGAAAGTGAGCACATGGATTTCAACTAAACGTTTCAGGTGAGTTTGTATGGAACCTTGATAATACCTTCTCTATAAAAATTTCACCATTGTTTTTTTGGGTAGTCTACCCTCTTCCAAACATTATAAAGGATACGAAATAAGGGAAGGAGTTCAGATATCTTTTTGATAGCTATGTACAGTACTTGTTGTATAATGGGCTCCAATCTGCTAACTACTACTACTACTACTACTACTTACAACTACATACTACTACTACTACTACTACTACTACAACTACTACTATTATTATTATTATTTTTATTATTATAATTATTATTATTTACTACTACTACTACTACTACAATACTACTACTGTTTCGTAATTCTTTCAAATCGGAATCCATATTGCATCACTGGGTATGCAGTTTCCATGTTTTCTCTGAATTCTCAGGAGGAGACTGCACATTTACTTTATTTTTACAGGGTTACCAGATTATTGTTCCTAGGTTAATGGCTTAAAGTACATAATTCATTAGTGATATCTTTATATCTTTGCACCAGCTGTAATAAGAATTATATCACATCTCCCAAAAAAGTAAAGCCAGTGCCCGACCATAAACTCTCAAAAGTGTGTTAGACCATTATTTATGATAAACTTTATTTTGTGTGTATGTGGGGATAGGGGTTAGTGAAAGACGGAAGGAGGGAAGGAGGAGGCTGAATGAGATTCCCTGTCAGCGGAGGAAGATGATTTAATACTGGGTAGCTTCCAGGACTGATAATGTGTTTCTGGTAATATTTGTAAGAAAGTTATTTTAAGGTAATTTAATATTGTTATGTCCCCGTCCCACACTGCTACAGGCTCCAACACCATTAGTTCAATACAGGAAGGACGTTGCCCAGTGAATCATTCTTCCTATGGTCAACCTTTCGGTGTGTAACAACAAAATCGGCTTAGGTACGGTAAGTAAACATTGGCTTCTCAAGTCTGCGATCTTTATTTACCATATAATTACACAATACTTACCAACTAAACTTCCTTGTTTTCACAAGTACTGGAGCTACTGAATCTTCACTAGGCTGCACTGACACTGAACTGACACTAATCTGCACTGAAACTAAAGCTGAAACGGAACTGACTCTCTTAGGCTCTTCCATCCCCTTATATAGCCTTCCCTACTTCTCCAGAGTTCTAGTACATTCTCCAAGGGGCAACAGTTACCACTTGGAGACATTCAAAATACCCCAGAGTTTTCTTACACTACATAACACTCAAAATTATCTAGCATAAAAAAAAAACTGAAATAAACTTACATAATTTAACAATCACATAAATTAACCATTGTAGAGAAAAAGAGCATAGAATTTAATGCATAACTTTACAAAATACCTCCACTCAAAAGTAGTAGGCTAACTGGCAACTCTGATTCATAACTGAAAAATATGAGAAGTACTTAGAACCTCCCAGTACTTCTTATGTAGCAAATCCCGCTTCTCAACACTACCCCCTCCCTAGTCCTTTTGTCGTCCCAACAAAACTAGACAGTACTTACATAATTATTTATTCCTAATTAAACATCTAGTTATACACAAAATAATCCTTAAACTTATCAGACCTTCTCCTATGCAGCTTCCAACTGCCCTTCCACACAGTCCACTCCTCCTGGAAGGTCTTGGTCCTCTTCCTGATTCACTTCTTCACTCGGGAAAACGTCACCATCGTCTTGTACTTCAGCTCCTTGGTCCTCCTCGACATCATCCACTGTGAGTGCACACGATTCCTCAGAGACGTTCCAGCTGCACTGTCCTGGCCCATGGTACAGCCACGGACAATTTACTTATACAACCTTTGAGCAAAACTTCCTGCCTCCCCTAATCCGGTATGTTACGTCTGACAGGAAGTCCATCACAGTGTAGGGCCTATCCCACGGGCTCTGCAACTTCAGTGACTGTTCCTTCTTCGGCTGGCGATTGTATACCCAAACTGTCACCATCCTGGCTCACCTCACTTGCCTTGGCATCATATTTGTGCTTCATCACTTCTTCTGAAAACTTAAGGCCTCCACATACTTGATGATGTACCTGAGCCAGCCTTTCCTGAGGATGCTTCGCATAACTGGAAGTTTCTGTAGGCAGCTCCTCACCAGGTGGTCTTCCCATTAACAGGACAACTGGTAAGCGTAACTCATGGCCCAGCATCAGTTTAGCAATAGTGTAGCCAGTAGTCTCATGGGACGCAGACTAATATGCCATCTGCAACACAGGTAACTTCTGGTCCCATGCTCTCTGTCTCTCTATGCAGTACTTGGTCAGTTCTTGCCCCAGGGTCCAGTCAAATTTTTCCATCATCCCATTTGACTGTGGCCTTAGTGGGGCCGTCCTGGTCTTCTTGGTCCCCAGTAACGTGCAGAACTCACGGAACACAGCAGACGCGAAGTTTCTACCCTGGTCTGAATATAGCTCTTGTGGCATCCTGAAACGACAGAAAAACTAGTCAACCAACATACAAGCAACAGTTGCAGCCTCTTGATCGGGGATGGCATAGGCTTCTGGCCACTTTGTGAAGCAGACCATGGCGACACATATATATACTGGTTTCCTCTTTCAGTGAGTGGTAGAGGTCCAGCAATGTCCACCACGACTCTTTCCATTGGTGCACCCACTTGGAAGGGGAAAGCAGTGATGATTTGGACAGTGTGATGGTTTGGACAGAGCATTTTCTGAGAAAGTTATGGGACCTAAAGCCGCGAGGTCTTGTGTGAAGGCACAAGAGTTTGTACCACACAGAACCTCCAAGCTACAAACGCCACATTTTTTGATGCAGGTCATATTGCATATTTGTTTTTTTTGCACCTCCTATGATAAACTTGAGTGCATATCGTAAGCTATACCTCCATGAATGTGTCAGTGAGCGAATTATCCATTATTATGGTGAATCAGTGTCGCATGTAAAAGATATTGCAACATAAAAAAAATGTGTGAAATTTTAGGGTACCCCTCGGTTAATTATATAGATTCGGGATGATTCGGACAGTTGAGGAGGGGTATGGTTCGTCAGTGTCCAAACTATCCCTGGCTACATTATGCATTAAGAAGAATCAGTCAGAAACAGAGAACAGAAATAGATAAAGCGAGAGATTAAGTTTCTTTTGCAATTTGAAATAGAGGCCCAGAAAGTGAGAAGTGAAGTCAATATTCCAGAGAGAGAGAGAGAGAGAGAGAGAGAGAGAGAGAGAATGAGGCCAATTATGCATCATTTAACCAGAGTAAGAGTTATCCATAATTTTGGTGAATTTAATTTTAAACCAAATAAGTTTTCGAATAATTATGGAGAGATTATTTTGGATGCTGGAGCCAGATTTATGCCTGAGAGAGAAAGAGAGAGAGAGAGAGAGAGAGAGAGAGAGAGAGAGAGAGAGGCCAATTATGCATCATTTTAAACCAGAGTATAAGAGGCTAATTTAATTATCCATAATTCTGAAGAGGGTTATTTCACTTTTAAAATATTATTTTTAACAGATATGAAGAGGTTCATTTGGATTCTGAAATTTAATTTTGTACTTTAGGAAAATGAAATGTCTTTGAAATGATAAATTTTGGTTTTAGCCATTCAAAGTCACATACTTTTGAGAACGTGCCTAGTAATACATGAGGCCGAACCATTCCACCCTTCTGTCTGAAACATCACCACTGATAGGGATGGTTTGGACAATTTAGAAACTTGTTTCGTTAACAATAGCTCAAAAACTAAAAAAAAGCTTAGGGTTTGATATCATTAGGCTGAAGACCCAAATGATGAGGCAGCATTTGAAAATAAGCAAGATTTTACTTCTGATTAAACCTGAATTTTTAGATATACTCTCTCTCTCTCTCTATGTATATACTGTATATATATATATATATTGTGTCAGAACAATCACCCCTCTCCCCTACACTTGAAGAGGGGCGCAACCACGTTTCTTGTGTCCCCTCTTGGCACAGCATACATCAGAGACTTGTCACCACTCAACAACCTGCCACATGCCAGTCCAGTAGAACCTCTGTCACAGCAGACTTAAAGTTTTCGTCACTCCCAGGTGCTCACAAGTGATTTGGTTCGAGGACTCATCCAAAATCTCGGACTTTATTTTCTTCAGAACCACCAGTTGCCAATACTTGCTGAGACCATCGGGCGTCTCGTACTGACACTCCAGTAGCCCGTTGTTCAAACGAAGAAGGTCCAATTGACCCCAGTAGCTCTTAATAGCATGGCCGAACCTAGAAATCATCCCAAGATGGTCGCACTGTACTTCTCTGCAGGCACTCTAGCACTAGTTGTAAATCTGCATCCTCCATCTGTATCCTTTTCAGGTTTTCAGCTGACAATGGCACTGTAAGTACAGTTCGGCAGCATTTCTTGCTAAGATTGCCATTCCTGCTACACTACTTGCCATCTGTTCTCTCTTCTTACACACTATCAAAGTTCTCTTGCATTTCCTCAGTGGTGGAGCTTCTTGGGAAAAACTGACTGGTTGTTGCTTCTTGTCACCATCCTTTACTAATTTACTCTCATCCTTCTCATCTTCAGCAGCCTTTTTCTTGCCGTCCTTCCCATTTGGACGATCACAGCTGAAGTGTCCCACCTCAACACATGCCTAACACCCGTTTGTTGCAATCGCGGGTTTCCTTGTACTGTACTGTTCTTGGGCTTTCTTCCATTAGTAACAATCCAACTTCTTGTGTCCTGGCTTCTTGCAGAACCAGCAACTTGCTCTGATCTTCTGTTTTATCTTCCACTTGTAGCAGTCCATTTTCCGGTGTCCAGCAACTTCCTCTGATCTTCTTCTGTACCCTCTACCACTTGTAGCAGTCCTCTTTCCTATGTTCTGGCTTTTCACAGTACCAGCAACTTCCTTCAAATTTTTCTGCCTCACGTACCTGCCCTTTCTTTCCTTGAATCCTGCACTACGACCTGCCTGAAAAGTGGATGTGCTGGACTTACGTAGGACTCAAATTCCAGAGCCCTGGCCAGTGCTTCCAGCATGATTCTGGATTATGCCTGCATCACTTGTACTTTCAACTCGGCACCATCAAGAGCATCGATGAACTGGTCCCTCGGAAGAATAGCCAACAGGTCAGGTGCTGCTCCAGGGTATGCCTTGTGTGCCTTACTCTCCAGGTCATGAGCAGGCTTTTGTTGGGATTCTCCTCGAGCCTGCACACAGCTCCGGATTCTTGCTCTGAAAACCTCAGTCTGGTACATGGTCCTGTATCTGCAAACCATTATTTCTATTATGGGCTGATAACTATTCCTCTCCTCCAATGACATCTGCCCAAGAATCTCCACTGTGGCATCCTTAAGGCTAGTAGCAAGCTGCATTGCCTTCTGCCTATCATTCCAACCATTCTGATCAGCAAGTAACTCAGCTGCGCACAGAAAGCTTCCCAAGATACTTTGCCATCAGATTCCTGAGGTTTCTTTTTAATCAGACTCCCATTATAGCCATGCACTTCACTAGTTTGGGGCCTAAAAACTGGAGCATCATAATTAAAGCCAGGACTCAAAACTCCTGCATTTTTATTATTCAACCCTGTAATGCTATCTTTAGATGCTTGGGATTCATCAAGATTCAACATACCGTGTCCATTTTTCTGTATGCTCTTTATACACTATCCCGAGGCTCAGCAGTGCAATATTTCTCTACAGCCTCAATTCTCTCACTAATTATCTTCACATGGTCGACTACATGCTTCAACTGGTCATCTACATGCTGTCTGCACTCCATCACATTATTGCTTACCTCACACTTCTGCTGCTATAGCTCAGTGTATACTTCCATTTTCAGTTGCTGCTGTTCTTCCTTCATTTCCACCATGAAAGCGTCAAGTTGTCCCTGCATCCGTAGTTGCAACTCCTGTTTCTCCTGTAATACCTCTTGAAGTCATTCATATTTTTCTTTCAGTTCTTCATTTTGTGCTTGTAGCTGTTCACTTCGTGCCTCTAGCTGTTCTTTGATTTCTTTCTTGAGCTCTTTCTGGTCTTCATTTTGTGCTTGTAGAGGTACACTTTGTGCATGTAATAGCTTCATGACTGGAGCCAGGGACACCCTCTCCTGCCCAGTTTGGCACCTTGTCTGCATATCTCCTTGCTCCATATCTGATCCACACTCATGACGCCACCGTTACATCCTCGGCCCACACTGCCACAGGCTCCAAAAGCAGCTATTCAGCACAGGAAGGAAGTTGCCAGTGAATCGTTCTTCCTATGGTCAGCCTTTCAGTGTGCAACAACAAGATTGGCTCGGGCGTGGTAAATAAACACTGGCTTCCCAAGTTCACGGTCTTTATTCACCAGATAATTAAACTTGGTGCTTGCCAACTACACTTGACTGTTTTCACAAGTACTAGAACTATACAGTCCTAACTAGGCCACACTGACAATGAACTGCACTGAAACTAAAACTGAAACGAAACTGATTCCCCTTGGCTCTCCCACCTTCTTTTATAGCCTTCCCTACTCCTCCAAAGTTCTAGTACATTATTGAAGGAACGACAGTTACCACTCATGGACATTCAAAATACCCCAGAGTTATCTTACACAATGTAACACTAAATTAATTAGCATATAAGCTGAAATAAAGTTACATAATTTAACATTCACATATATAAAACAGAGAAAAAGAGCCTAGGATTTTATACGTAACTTTACAAAATACCTCCACTCGCAAATAGCAGGCTAACTGGCAACTGTGAATCGCAACTGAAAAATACGAGAAGTACTGAGAACCTTCCAGTTCTTGCTATCTAGCAAATCCCGCTTCCCAGCAACTTTTTTTTTTATGCAAGAAAGAAGGAACCAAAGGCCAGGAGCCCACAAACAGTAACTTACAAGAAAAAAAAAAATAAGAGCCAAATTCAAGATCCATTCATTTCAAGATGCTTGGACACACTGCGTTTGAAAGACTGGAGATCATAGGAAGCAGGAAATACAGACAGAGGGGGACAGTTCCAAAGCTGACCTGTTGCATAAATGAAGGACTGGAAGGAATGGTTAACTCAGGCACTAGAGAGCTGGACAGAAAAGGGATGAGAGTTTGTTGCTAGACAGGTGTTATGCACCTGTCGTAGATGTGGAGGGATGCAAGCAGACAGTTCAGGGAAGCAGTGACCATTGAAGCAGCGTTAGAAAAGAGATAAAGATGCAACAGTGTGACAAAGAGATAGAGGTTGAAGGGAGCCAGTAAGAGGAGGAGAGTTAATGAGATGAGAAGCCTTTGACTCCACCCTATAGAGAGAAGCTGTATGTGGGGAGCCTCTCCCCACATGAGAGTTGTACTCTACACAGGGACGAATAAAACCCTTGTATAAAGTCAGCACTGTGCAGGGGTAAAGAAGGTACAGAATCGGTTTAGCACAACTAGTCTCTTGGAAGCAAGTTTTACGAGAAATGTAATATGATCTTTCCAAGATAAGTCCCGAGTGAATGAAACCCTAAGCATGTTCAAGGATGATGCAGGATTGAGCTGGATATTAAACATTGGTGGGTACTCCTGTGGAAGACTTTGTCAGGTTGATAGGTGTAAAAACCGAGTCTTTGTTGCATTAAAAGCAACAAGATTATTTTTTACCCCAGTCAGAGATACGAGCCAAGCCAGACATTAGGTGTCCCATAGCCTCATCCCTAGTTTATTGAAGTAACTGCTGAGATGGACATTGCGGGAACCGAATGGAAAGGTGAAGGGTGGAATCATTAGCATATGAGTGGATAGCGTTAGATATACTACGTAGAAGATCATTCATGAATAAAAGGAAGAGAGTTGGTGACAGGACACAGCCCTGAGGAACACAGCATGATAATAGATCTAGGAGAAGAACGATGGCCATCTATAACAGCGGCTATAGAACGACCAGAAATGAAGCTATAGATGAAGGCATAGATAGAAGGATAGAAATCGTAAGAGGACAGTTTGGAAATTAAAGATTTATGCCAGACTCGATCAAAAGCCCTCGAGATGTCAAGTGCTATGGCAAAGCTTTTGCCAAAGTCCCGAAAGGAGGATGGCCATGAGTCTGAAAGGTAGGTGAGAAGATCGCCGGTGGAGCATCTCTGACGGAACCCATACTGACGATGAGAAAGAAGGTTGTGATAGGAAAGATGCTTTAAAACTTTTCTGTTAAGAATAGACTCGAAAACTTTTGAGATACAGGATGTTGAAGAATTGGACGATAGTTAGAGGGTTGGGAATGGTCACCCTTCTTTGGGACTGGCTGAATGAGAGCAAACTTCCAGCAAGAAGGAAAAGTACATGTTGACAGACAAAGGCGGAAGGGTTTACCTAGACAGGGTGAAAACACAGAAGCACAGTTCTTGAGGACAACAGGAGGGACTCCGTCAGGCCCATATGCCTTGTTAGTATTGAGCCCAGTGATGGCAGAAATACACCAGCTGAAGAAATTTTAATGTCAGCCTTGAGGAAGTCAGAGGGGAGAAGTGATGGAAGAACAGCACCGGAATTGTCTAAGGTGGATTTGGAAGAGAAAGTTAGAGCGAAGATATCTGCTTAATCAGTAGAAGAAATAGCTACAGAGCCATCAGAATAGGAAAGAGGAGGGAAGGATGATGAGGTAAAGTTGTTAGAAAGGTTTTGGGCAAGGTGCCAGAAGGAGTGGGAAGACTTCGAGTTGGAGAGGTTAGAGCATTTAGTATGGATGAAATTATTTTTAGCAGAGCGAAGAACAGACTTGGCGCGATTCCGGGAAGAAACATAAAACAAAAAAATGTGATTCAGAGGAGGGTTGGCTCAGGTAAAGTTGAGCAAGTAGAAAGTGCGAAAAAATATTGGAGTTTATGGAGACATCTGGCAGTTCCCTGTAGTAATGCCACGTATCCTTCATGAATGACTCTTTTAGAACCTTCAGCCTGTGTAAGGTGGACCGTGATTGGCTGCACTTTTGAGTGGTGGTGAAGCAAATATTCTCGCCATATTATACGTAAATCAATTTTAATAACTAATAAGTGGCACGAAACAATGTATAGAGAATACTACAGTATTTAATGATGGAACGTGGAGTAGGCTATAACAAAGTAATAAGCGTCAGCAATCTGTAAAACGTAACTGGCAACATAGCACAGAAGAGCAGCATGTCAGCTGGCAGGTCCGTTTATTCATAATATTCGAAGCAGTGGAAACGAAGTCTAGTGAATCAGATTAATAGATGTAGACCTCTAACGAAGAGAGCCGGCAATGCTTTCTTTATCGAATATAATAGTGGTATTACATTTCATCAGTTTCAAGGATTATTATGCTTTTTGACACGTGATATCTTTTGATATGCATAGACAGTAAATTAATACTAAACTATTTGTTGTCTTACTAACTGTTATATTTCACCAAATATACTGAAATAAGAAGAGAGAAGACTGTACTAAACCAGTAAGATTTTGTAGTACAAGGGAGAAGGAAATAGAGTGGGACAGCAAGCAAGAGGAAAAACGAAAGAAACGAAAGACAGTTGAAGAACTGAAAAGGATTGATTCGGGACCAAAGGGGTGCCAAAACCCTTTAAGTGTCGCCCACGTCTCTGCAGACAATACCCACTCACGGGGCTCTTACTCATTATAAATGCATTTCATTAGAAATGGAAAAATATAGTAATATAATCAGCAACATTTATATATTATGGGATGGTTACCTTAAAATTCTTCCTAGCAGCTCCACTAAATTACTTTCACGTCCATGAGGTGCATAAGACATCACACTGTAACATCAAACAGGGACTAGGTAACCAAATATCCAATTTTAATTTGCAGCACCTAACCAACACAGATCCTTCCCCCACAGTGTTCGGAGGAGATGGTAGGAAAGAGACAACGATGAAGACAGTGGAATGAAGAGGCTACTAAATGGCAGCCTTATTTTAATACAAAATTGTGTTGCTTGACGATAGTCCGTCCCTGGATGAAGGCTAAGTAGTTAATCCCCGTCCAAATTCTCGCCTATCGGGCAGTAACTGGAGGACTGTGCCTGATGATCAGGCATGACTGTGATGTCCAAACTGCTGAGCAGCTGGTCAGGTAGTAAAGTCGACCAGTATTCAGTAGGTGGTCGGCAAAATATTCATTCCTCATAACATTATAAAATAATGTTCTCTCCAAAATAACGATTATGACAAATAAATAATACTGTTTTATTCGGAAAACTGTCCAAACGAATATAATATCATGACAACATCTTTGGATAAAATTATTGCACTCAATACTGTGTCCAGAGACCATTGCTGGTAATCACATCGTGAAGGCGGTCAGGCAGTGACGCCACATGATTGTGAATGATGTGAGGCTTACTCTGGAGGACCTCCCACTCCCTCATCATGTGACGCAACAGTCTCTGTGGCGTCCTTTCCACGTTGGGCTCTCAAACATTAACAATATTGGCCCAAACGTTCTCAGTGGGATTTATGTCAGGTATGCTGCTAGGCCAAGGCAAAAGTTATACGTGGCGCTGATCCTCAAACCATGTTTGCACAACTCTCGCTGTGTGCACGGGACAATTATCGTGCATGAAAATGATGTTCTTAGGATACGGAAGGGTGTATGCGCGGACAGTAGGCAGCATCACCTCCTCTAGTATCTCTAAATACTGCTTAGCCCTAAACCCTCCCTTTATCTCTTTGATCTCACCAACACCATGGAGACCAATCCACCCCCACACGTTACATGTTACGTGACCACTCCGTCCCTATGCGTGGATGTGCTCCCGAACGTAACTATAAAACATTATGTCCTGTCAGTTTTTATAAATAACACACATTAATGACTTCATTTTCTGTCTCTATACCGTAATATATATAAGATTTATTTATTTATACAATTACACATTACCTATATTAAATAAAAATTCTCTCTATTATATATATATATATATATATATATATATATATATATATATATATATATATATATATATATATAATGCACACAGCGAGAGTTGTGCAAACATGGTTTGAGGATCAGCGCCACGTATAACTTTTGCCTTGGCCTAGCAACAGACCTGACCTAAATCCCACTGAGAACGTTTGGGCCAATATTGTTAATGTTTGAGAGCCCAACGAGGAAAGGACGCCCCAGTGACTGTTGCGTAAGGTGACCAGATTTGTTGGAACTAAAAGCGGGACGCGCGCGCGCGCGCTTCCATATGTGTGTGTGTGTGTGTGTGTGTGTGTGTGTGTGTGTGTGTGTGTGTGTGTGTCTATAGATAGATAGGTAGACAGACAGACAGATCTATATATATATACATATATATATATATATATATATATATTGTTACATAGCCTATGATTTCATCATCCTTTGTGTAATTTTAACGCATCAGTTGCTGCATGTTTGATCACGAGCGTGTTCTGCCTCAGTCCCCCCCCTTCTACCGTTATAGTAGAGTAAGTCGTTCTCTCTGTTATACTTTGCGGGATTTTTATCTCTTTGTCCCCGTGGCTTCATTTGCGCGTCCTTCTTACAAGTTGTATCAGGCTCTGCTGGCCCCTATATAATGAGCTCAGTCTCTGCATCATTGCCACTTAGATCTGCTCCTCATTTTGTTCACATCTCTGTCCTCCCCTGTACAGATATTATTATTGTGAGTGCTCAAGAAATCTCCAAACATCTAGCAGCTGTGTGTAATTTGAGTAAAGCTGTTGTTGTATTTTGTTCTTGTGCTGTATAGCATAAGTTTAATTTGTAGGCCCAGTAAAGTTTGTAATTTATGTAGGGTTCTTTGTCAGTCATTTTTGATAATAGTTTGGATCTGTAATAATTTATCTGGCATTCACTGAGTATTATCTGGTATCTCATTTTATCAGGGCTGACTTAGATAAATTTATTCTTGCTAATTTCGTGTTAATAGAGGCTATTGCAGCTAACCATATATTTAACCTATTTATTTACCATTACATTATCCTTATGAGTTCTGAATGTTTTGTTGTTAGTTTGAGCATTAAACTTTAACTTGTAATTTTACCTAACTCTTTTGTTTTGAACCTGGAACTTTACGGGACAGTAGTGACTCTTAGTATTCTCACTTAAAGTGTACATTATCTTTCTCTGTTCCGTAACATAAATTTGGCGACCTCTCATCAGGATATTCAGGATATTATCATAAGGATATTGTTTGATATTTTGTGACTGTGATATATTCATGATGGCTACTATTTCTACACTTGATGAAGCCAAAGATTTTTTGTCAAATGTGCAAACAGTGTGTGATATAGAAAACAGAACAAAGAATGAACTTAAGCTTGTTGCTCAACAATCGGGAATTGCAGTTCGCTCTCATCATTCTAAAGATCAAATTGTTGACATGATTAATGAAAGTTTGTTTAATGTAACTCCTCCAAATGAGCAAACGCAGATTGAATTAGCTAAGTTACAGCTAGCCCTGCAGGAGGCTCGTGTGAAGGAAGCTGAATTTCAGGCAAAAGCTAAGGAGGCTGAGTTTCAGGCACAAATTGAACTTGCTAGGATTCAGGCAGACCATGAGTATCGCATGAAACAAGGTGGAACTGGATCATCTAGCTCTGATGATTTTGATGTGGCTAAAAATGTTAAACTTGTCCCTCCTTTTAATGAATCTGATTTAACTAAGTATTTTCAGTTGTTTGAGAGGGTAGCTACAGGTTTTAATTGGCCTAAGGAGTATTGGCCAGTACTCCTTCAAACTGTTCTCACCGGTAAAGCTCAAGTAACTTATGCATCTTTGCCTCAGGATCAGTCTGAAAATTATGATGTAGTTAAGAGCTTGATTCTTAAGGCCTATGAGCTTGTTCCTGAAGCTTATAGAGTAAAAATTAGGACAACTTACAAGCAAGATAAGCAATCCCATGTTGAGTATGCAAAAATCAAAGAAGATTTGTTAGAGCAGTGGTTAAATTCTAAGAATGTGGATTCTGATTTTGGTAAATTTAAGCAGATGATTTTGCTGGAGGATTTCAGAAGGTGTATTAGTAAAGATGTAAGCCTATATCTTGATGAGAAAAGAATAGATAATTTGTCTGATGCTGCAGTTTTAGCTGATGAGTATGTTCTCACTCACAAGAGATATTCTAGAGAAAAAGGGAAAGCTGAGAGTAAGTACGTTGCCTCTACTCAGAGTACAGGTAACAGGAAAGAGAATAAAGATGATGTTTCTCAGGAAGTAAATACCAGCTTCACCTCTAGATTTCAGAAAAGTAAATGTACTTATTGTAGTAAGCTTGGTCATACTACGGAGAGATGTTTCAGGAGACAGCGTGATGTGAACAAAAAGGAGTCTTTAAATATTCAGTCAATTGGTCTAGTGTCCACTCTTGAGAGTTCTCAGAATTCTTTAACTGAGTTAACTGAACCTGCTTTGAGGGGTAACTTAAATTCTCATGATGGAGCTCCACTTTTGAGCAGTAACGTGGGTGACACTCTCAAGAGTTCATGTGCTAATTTCCTGTCTGATGGTTTTGTCAGTCCTCTGGACAGTAATGACAGGAAATCAGTTCAAATATATCGTGATACAGGTGCTTGCCAATCCCTTATGCTGACCAGTGTTCTAGGCTCTAATGTTAATTCCTCTGATGAAACTGTAATCTTACAAGGTGTAGGAAATAATTACTTCTCTGTCCCTCTGTGCAGAGTGAATTTAGAGTCTGGTTTTGTTAATGGTTCCGTTATGGTTGGGTTGGTTGAGACACTCCCAATGTCAGGTGTAACTTTCTTACTTGGAAATGATATTGGTGGAAGTCAAGTGTGTCCAGCTCCTCAGTTGTCTAGTGAGCCAGTGGCTGCGACCCAGGATTGTGATGTCCCTGAGGTGTTCCCTGCATGTGCTGTCACTAGGGCTAAGTCTAAAGTTACTGGTGATTTAGAGGATAATGATGATGATGATGTTATCCTAGCTGACACTTTTCTTGCTAATTTGGACCACTCACCAGATGAGGCAGTACCCCGTAGTGTTGATAATTTGTCTCGTCAAGAGTTGGTTGAGTTGCAGGTTGCTGACCCTGAGTTGAAAGGTCTAGCTAACTCTGCTTACAGTGAAGAAGAGTCAGCCGGTGCTTCTACTTGTTATTATGTAAAGTCAGGAGTACTTATGAGGAAGTGGAGACCCCCAACAGCATCAGCCGACTGTGAATGGGAGGTTGTACATCAAGTTGTCATCCCTCGTGTTTGTAGGCAGGATATCATTCGAGTGGCTCATGATTCCAGTTTGGCAGGACACCTTGGAGTGAGGAAGACTGTGGCACGCATTTTGAAACACTTCTACTGGCCAGGTATCTTCAGGGATGTTTCCTGGTTTTGTAAGTCTTGTCACACCTGTCAAGTTGTGGGGAAGTGTAATCAGACCGAAAAGGTTGCACCTCTAGTTCCCATTCCTCCTTTTGAGGCGCCTTTCACCCGTGTGTTGGTGGATATTGTGGGCCCTCTTCCTAAGACTTCTTCAGGATTTTCTTATGTGTTGACCATGATTGATATGGCTACTCGTTATCCTGAAGCCATTCCACTTAGAAACATCTCAGCAAAGAACGTGGTTAAGGAAATGCTAGGGTTCTTCACAAAGTTTGGTCTGCCCAAGGAGGTACAGTCAGACCGGGGAAGTAATTTCATGTCGAATGTTTTCAAGCAGTCTCTGAAAGAGTTGGGCATCACCCAGATCACGTCTTCAGCTTACCATCCCCAGACCCAAGGAGCGTTGGAGAGATATCATCAAACACTCAAATCGATGCTCAAGAAATACTGTTTGGAACATCAGAAAGACTGGGATAAAGGTCTTCCATTCGTCGTATTTACCGCAAGAGAATCTCCAAATGAATCACTGGGCTTCTCACCTTTTGAACTACTGTTTGGCCATGAAGTAAGAGGACCCCTTAAGTTACTCAAGGAATGCTGGCTGTCGGAGGAAGATGACGTCAACCTGCTGGAGTATGTGATGAAGTTCAAAGAACGGCTGTCCACTGCTTTACAGCTGGCGAGAGAGAATTTAGGAGCTACTCAGGAGAAGATGAAGACTTGGTATGATAAGAAGTCCAGGTTACGCCACTTTCAGCCAGATCAGGTTTTGATTCTGCTACCAGTTCATGGGCAACCTCTTCAAGCCAAGTTTAGTGGCCCTTATTTTGTGGAGAAGAAACTCAGTGATGTCAACTATGTCATCGCCACACCAGATCGTAGAAAGAGCAAGCAACTATGTCACATCAACATGCTAAAGTTATATCACAGGCGGGACGAAAATAATCCAGTCTGCACTGTAGCTGTTCCACCCGAGTCTACAAGTGAAGTTCTCCCATGCAGCATGAGCCTGAGTGATAGTTTGGGGAAGAATCCTGATATCATGAATGATCTCCAGACTAAGCTTTCTCATCTACCTCCCAAGGAAAGGCAGGAGTTTTCGGCATTACTGCAGGAGTACCCGCAAGTGTTCCGTGCTACTCCAGGAAGAACCACTGTGTTGATGCATGATGTCGATGTTGGAGACGCAAAGCCAATTAAATTGCCTCCTTACCGTGTGAACCCAGTGAAAGTTCCTCTCATCCAGAAGGAGCTTGGCTACCTGTTGGACCACAAGATGATTGAGCCCTGTCAGAGCGAGTGGAGTTCTCCTGTCACTCTAGTCCCTAAGCCAGGTGGGTCACAGAGGCTTTGCATCGACTACAGACGTGTTAATCAGATAACTAAAACAGACACTTACCCTCTCCCTCGTGTGGAAGATTGCATAGACAAGATCGGAAAGGCTAGGTACATAAGTAAGTTTGATTTGTTAAAGGGATACTGGCAAGTACCTATGACTGAACGTGCTAGGGAGATCTCATGTTTTGTAACACTAGGAAAGGCTTTTGCATGTTCGGTAATGCCATATGGTATGAAAAATGCACCAGCCACATTTCAGAAGCTCATGAATGTTGTAACAGAGGGTTTGGCAGGGTGTGTTGTTTATATTGATGATGTATTAATCTTCAGTGACAACTGAAAAGATCACCTATGCCATGTCAGTAAATTTCTTAACCGTTTGGTTCATGCTAATCTTGTAGCTAATTTATCAAAGTGTGAGTTTGGTCAAGGTAAAGTTCAGTACCTTGGGTATGTAATTGGTGATGGACATGTTGCACCACCAGGAGCTAAGGTTCAGGTTATAAGTGATCTTCGCAGACCTAAAAGTAGGAAGGAGCTACAAAGATTTTTGGGAATGGTAGGTTATTACAGGAGATTTGTTCTTAACTTTTCTATTCTTGTATCACCACTTACAGACCTACTGAAAAAGGGAGTTAAATTTGTCTGGACTGATAACTGTGAATCCTCTTTCAACAAACTTAAAGCTATTCTATTAAGTCAGCCAGTGCTCGCTACTCCAAATTTTGCTAAGCCTTTTAAGATGGCTGTTGATGCAAGTGATACAGGAGCTGGGGCTGTTTTGCTGCAAGAGGATGATCAGGGTATTGAACATCCTGTATCTTATTACAGTAAGAAGTTCACTCCACCTCAAAAGAACTACTGAACTATTGAGAAAGAGCTTTTGGCCTTGATTTTGGGTTTACAGCATTTTTCATTTTATTTGTGTTCTGGTTTTGACCCCATAGTCATTTATACCGATCATAACCCACTGAAATTCCTTAGTAAGTTTAAAGATAAAAATCAGAGATTGACAAGATGGAGTCTACTTCTTCAGGAGTATTCATTAGACATACAACATGTCAAGGGGAAAGAAAATGTTATTGCAGATTGCTTATCTAGACTTTAGACAGATTGTTTTAGAGTAATAAGAAATTTCCTTTGTAAATTTCTTTTTTCTTTGTGGGGAGGTGTTACATAGCCTATGATTTCATCATCCTTTGTGTAATTTTAACGCATCAGTTGCTGCATGTTTGATCACGAGCGTGTTCTGCCTCAGTCCCCCCCCTTCTACCGTTATAGTAGAGTAAGTCGTTCTCTCTGTTATACTTTGCTGGATTTTTATCTCTTTGTCCCCGTGGCTTCATTTGCGCGTCCTTCTTACAATTTGTATCAGGCTCTGCTGGCCCCTATATAATGAGCTCAGTCTCTGCATCATTGCCACTTAGATCTCCTCCTCATTTTGTTCACATCTCTGTCCTCCCCTGTACAGTTATTATTATTGTGAATTTCTCAGGAAGTCTCCAAACATCTAGCAGCTGTGTGTAATTTGAGTATAACCGTTGTTGCATTTTGTTCTTGTGCTGTATAGCATAAGTTTAATTTGTAGGCCCAGTGAAGTTTGTAATTTATGTAGGGTTCTTTGTCAGTCATTTTTGATAATAGTTTGGATCTGTAATAATTTATCTGGCATTCACTGAGTATTATCTGGTATCTCATTTTATCAGGGCTGACTTAGATAAATTTATTCTTGCTAATTTCGTGTTAATAGAGGCTATTGCAGCTAACCATATATTTAACCTGTTTATTTGCCATTACATTATCCTTATGAGTTCTGAATGTTCTGTTGTTAGTTTGAGCATTAAACTTTAACTTGTAATTTTACCTAACTCTTTTGTTTTGAACCTGGAACTTTACGGGACAGTAGTGACTCTTAGTATTCTCACTTAAAGTGTACATTATCTTTCTCTGTTCCGTAACAATATATATATATATAGACAGATAGATATTGACTAATGTGACAGCGACCGCTGCTGCGCTACACCTCACACTGAGGCTGCTATTCAAACACTAACGTCTCCTATGAACGCCGAACATGCCGTACGGTACAGTGAATGGGTCGACCAAAGTTACCAGCTAGTGAGCATTACAGATTTTATATTAATAATTCGATATTTCATTTGGTTAGGAGTATGTATTATTTTTCTAATTCATCCTAATTTCATAAAAGAAGGTCATGTTATAATTATCTAATGCAATAGTAAGTTTCTAAAAGCTGGACAATTAAGATAATTTGCTCAAAAAGTGGGATATTCTAGTCACAATTTAAAAAGCGGGACGGACGTCCAAAAAGCGGGACTGTCCCCCCTGAAAGCGGGACTCCGGTCACCTTTGCGTCACATGATGAGGGAGTGGGAGGTCCTCAGGAGTAAGCCTCACATCATTCACAATCATGTGGCGTCACTGCCTGACCGCCTTCACGATGTGATTACCAGCAATGGTCTCTGGACAAAGTATTGAGTGTAATTAAAATGGCAGATTTACTTTGAGTTAATAATTTCATCCAATGATGTTGTCATGATATATTCGTTTGGACAGTTTTCCGAATAAAACAGGAGTATTATTTATTTGTCATAATCGTTATTTTGGAGAGAACATTATTTTATAATGTTATGAGGAATGAATATTTTGTCAGGAAATAAACTTACTGTAAATTATTATGATTGTGTTCTATGCCTACCGATGATGAGATATAGTAGAATAAACTTACTGTAAATTACTATGATTTTGTTCTATGCTTACCGATGATGAGATATAGGCTAGTACATTGAAACATTATCAACATTAGTGACAAATACAGTATGTTAGGCAAAAACAAACCCTCATAATTGATTACCATGCGGTCCCTGTATTCATTTTCACCACATTAGAAAACGTGTCCTACTTAATGACTGCGACGAATTTTCTTGGAAAACATAAATGGAGATAAAACCGCTGTGAGATATGTATTGGAATCAGCGTCGTGCTCATCTCGCAGTTATATCGCCCACGGTAAACATCCTGGCAATCGATAGTGATGCCGGTAAACGATACACAAATAAAGTCAAAGCAATCATATGAACTTAAAGCCCGTCATCGAATACTCTGTGGCAACTTTGATGGGCAAACCAGCGGACAGCCAGTGCCCGTAGTTGAGGGAAAGCACCAGACATTTTCGGCGGTCTGGCGCCGGGCATGAGCCAAGGACGCGGTCATCCTCAAAAAGTTGCCTCTTTAACCATACTGTTTTTGTGAACTCTTCATTGTTTTCATTTTTTACAACTGCAACAATTTATATGCTTTACTGAGTTATTTCTTTTTCTTTTCAATTGCATTGCGAATGGTCATACCGCACTCAGTCGCTGCCGACCACCTACTGAATACTGGTCGACTTTACTACCTGACCAGCTACTCAGCAGTTTGGACAACATCACAGCCATGCCTGATCGTCAGGCACAGTCCTCCAGTTACTGCCCGATAGGCGAGAGTTTGGACGGGAATTAACTACTTAGTCCTCATCCGGGGACTGACTAACGTCAAGCAACGTAATTATGTATTAAAATGAGGCTGCCAGTGTTAATTGACGCTAGTTATCCATTTGGTAGCCTCTTCATTCCACTGTCTTCATCGTTGTCTCTTTCCTACCATCTCCTCCGAACAGTGGGGGAGGGATCGGTATTGGTTAGGTGCTGCAAATTAAAATTGGATATTTGGTTACCTAGTCCCTGTTTGATGTTACAGAGTGATGTCTTATGCACCTCATGGACGTGAAAGTAATTTAGTGGAGCTTCTAGGAAGAATTTTAGGTAACCATCTCATAATATATGAATGTTCCTGATTATCTTACTATATTTTTGCGTTTCTAATGAAATGTATTTTTACTGAGAATGAGCCCCGTGAGGGGGTATTGTCTGCAGAGACGTGGGCGACACTTAAAGGGTTTTGGCACCCCTTTGGTCCCGAATCAATCCTTTTCAGTTCTTCAACTGTCTTTCGTTTCTTTCGTTTTTCCTCTTGCTTGCTGTCCCACTCTATTTCCTTCTCCCTTGTACTACAAAATCTTACTGGTTTAGTACAGTCTTCTCCCTTCTTATTTCAGTATATTTGGTGAAATATAACAGTTAGTAAGACAACAAATAGTTTAGTATTAATTTACTGTCTATGCATATCAAAAGATATCACGTGTCAAAAAGCATAATAATCCTTGAAACTGATGAAATGTAATACCACTATTATATTCGATAAAGAAAGCATTGCCGGCTCTCTTCGTTAGAGGTCTACATCTATTAATCTGATTCACTAGACTTCGTTTCCACTGCTTCGAATATTATGAATAAACGGACCTGCCAGCTGACATGCTGCTCTTCTGTGCTATGTTGCCAGTTACGTTTTACAGATTGCTGACTCTTATTACTTTGTTATAGCCTACTCCACGTTCCATCATTAAATACTGTAGTATTCTCTATACATTGTTTCGTGCCACTTATTAGTTATTAAAATTGATTTACGTATAATATGGCGAGAATATTTGCTTCACCACCACTCAAAAGTGCAGCCAATCACGGTCCACCTTACACAGGCTCAAGCTTCTGAGCGATTCATTCATAAAGATACGTGGACTTACTACAGGGAACTGCCAGATGTCTCCATATACCCCAATATTTTATTGCACTTTTTACATGCTGAGCTGTACCTTTTACAGGCCTTCTCCTTGTTGTGGACAGCATTAAAACAAGCGTGATTAAACCAAGGCTTTCTTGCATTAGTCAAAAGATAAGAGAAGGGATTGTTTGCTTACATGCCCGAGAGAATAACCTCCATTATGCGCAAGGCACACTCAAATGGCTCCCTGCCATGAATGCAATAATCATTCCAGGGAAAATCAAAGAAGTCCTGCCTGAGGGCCTCCCAATCCGTAGCTTCAATGTGCAACAGTTGACATTTCTTTGGAGGGTCCACAGGCTGTACTGGAGCGATAGGGCTGGTTAAGGTAATGAGGTTGTGATCGGAGGAGCCCAACGGAGAGGAAATATTAACAGTGTAAGCAGAAGGATTAGTTGTAAGAAAGAGGTCAAATATGTTGGAGCTCTCTCCCAGGCAGGCAGGGTTATGGGTAGGGTGCTGTACAAGCTGCTCTAGGTCAATGAGGATAGAAAAGATGTAGGCTTGTTCACCAGGTGGATCAATGAAAGGAGAGGAGAGCCAAAGGTGGCGGTGAACATTGAAATCTCCTAGAATGGAGATTTCAGAGAAAGGAGAAATAGATATAATGTGTTCCATTGTAGACATGTGATAGTCGAAGAATTTTTCAGGGTCAGTAGAATTAGGAGATAAGTAGCCTTAACAGTGCAGATATATTTAGACAGAGAATGACACGAAAGCCGAAACCAGAAAGTATAGAATTCAGAAGAATCAAGTTCAGGAACACAAGAGCAAGATAAGTCGTTGCGTACATATACAATACAGCCACCTTTGGCTTTGGGATGAGTATAAAGTAGAAGGATACAGAAAAGGGTTTGCTATCAGTTGCCTCAGACAGCTGAGTCTCAGTTAAGAAGAGAAGGTGAGGTTCAGGGAGCAGAGGTGGTGTTCACCAGAGAGAAACTTAGAGAAAAGGCCGCGAATGTTACAGAAATGAAGAAGTGAGTGGGAAAGTGGTTCCAGGTAGTTCGTTGAGTCGTCATCGGGAGAGGGGCGGATGGTGGGAGCATTTGTGGTCCCCCCCCCCGGGGACTCCGTGGCTTGGTTATTGTACGCCATTTTTTTATTTTGAAAAGGAAGTGTAGTGTGTACTGTGCATATAGTCTGGTGTTGAAAGTTAGAGAAACTTGTACTGGAGAGCATGCTGGCCTACTCTCTGTGTTACTGAAACACAGAAAAAGTTCAGCAAAGGGGGGTAGTCAGGAACTAGTCCCGAGGGCTGATGAAACGGGAGCTCCAGCTCTCCCTGTCATTATCTTTCCATCCAACTTGGGAGTACTGCCCTGTTCGACTGGTGCTACAGTCTACTCCTCTTATATATACTCCAGTTTGCTGTGCATTTGTAGAGTGAGTGCATTATGATCTTTTTACTCTAACTTTGGCTTAAATGGCCATCTTCCCATCCCCATTTCTGAGTTGATGCAATAGTTTAACATCACAGGATGCCGCTAGTCACTAAGAAGTGTTATGGAGAGGGTGCACGAAGCAGAAAATATCTTTCATTCACTGAGCCACGAGAAATGTGCCACAGTTGGGAGAAAATTTAGACCAAATGAAAATGAAAGAGGTATAATGAGAAGTATAGTGTTGCAGTGGTAGATCAGAATGATGGTGGTGTTAGAGTATTAGATAGTGGTATAGTGGTAGATCAGAATGGTGATGTGTTACAGTGGTAGATCAGGATGGTCATGTGTTACTGTGGTCGATCAGAATGGTGATGTGTTACAGTGGTAGATCAGAATGGTGATGTGTTACAGTGGTAGATCAGAATGGTGATGTGTTACTGTGGTAGATCAGAATGGTGATGTGTTACAGTGGCAGATCAGAGTGGTGATGTGTTACACTGGTAAATTAGAATGGTAGTAATGTTGTACTCGTAGATCATAATCGTGATTATGTCACAGCAGTAGATCAGAATGGTGGCAGTGTTACGGTAGTAGACCAGAATGTTAACAGCGTTACAGTAGTAGATCAGAGTGATGGCAGTATTATAGTGGAAGATCAAAATAGTGGTTGCATTATAGTAGTTTCAGGATATAACCTAGCAATATTAAAGTGAGTCAACGAATAATGTATGAAACATAGTGGCAGAGCAGTATAGTGACAGTATTTATATACTCGTATGCGCAGTAGAGCAGTGGGTGTATTGTTTTGATAAACATGCTTGTCTGTCTGAACATGGTAACTTAGGCAGTTTTGATCTGATTCTAACCCACCTTGGTGGAAAAATTGAGGATCAGCAAGGGAACTGACCCATCTTTTTACATACTATAGGTCAAAGGATATATCAGTGCAGTCAGCTTAAACAGTTTTGATTCGATTTATATCAAACTTGCTCCACGGACTGAAAGTAAGGCAAGGATGAAAACTATCAGTCAAAGTTTCGTGGGAGATGAGAGCGCTTACATCCACTCACTCGATGTAGTGCTGCTTTGGGTGTCTGCCTTTTCCTCTCTTCCATTCTTCCTCCTCTGTCTGTCTTTACTTCACTCTTTCCTTTTTCTTCTGCCTACGGATGACTTTACACTCCCTCTTCTGTCCTTTCCTTCATTCTTTCCTCTTCCTTCTGCCTATGGGTAATTCTACACTGAGTGACAGCCCAATGGTTTCCTGTACACCAGGAAACCATTTACTACGCTGGGTGGTAGGCATACAACCAAATTTTGGCGACTTGTGGTTAGTGAGCAATTAAGGCCAGGGTTCGAACAGCCCTTGAAAATCCTCGAAAACTCTTGATTTTCAAATTTCTGTTCAAGGGCCCTTAACCCCCTTAAAAGCGCGGGCATGTTTTTGCACTCCTTGCGCGTCCTGCGAGGATATTCGCGCTCCGAATGACTTTTTAAAAATATTTGCCAAAAATCAGTTATTAGACCTAGAAAATTATAATTAACTATGCATATGGCACATATCTTCAGCTTTCTCCTGGGATGTTTTTTGAGCCTTCGTCGAGTACCGTAGGAATTGTGGAGACTTCTGAATTTGGGTAACGAATTCTCCACTTTACACTTCCCGACACCCCGTGTATGATTACCACAGCCTGATATTATCACTAGAAACACTATTCTATGATTTTCAAGTAGTTTGGAATCCATACACCAAAAAAAAAAAAAAAAAAAATGTGAATGCAATGAAAATTATGAGTGCGTACGAGCTTCCCACTTGCGCTCGTTCCCCGCTGGTATTCTGTCATTTATTATTCATAAATGCACTCACACTATATATTGCTATTACTTTATTACACACACACACACACACACACACATATATATATATATATATATATATATATATATATATATATATATATATATATATACATATATACAGTATTTATCCATAAGTTTCCTTCAGTAATAGTAGTTTATTTTCACTCCAGACCCTTTCTCGTTCAGTAAACTAGCATAGAGAGCAAAGCTTTGACTGTCATTACTCCAAGTATTTGTACTCATTTTCTTATATTAGTAATTATTTACATTTCTATTTTATTTACACTATGTTATACACTGTCACT
Source organism: Coenobita brevimanus (assembly GCF_032717465.1). NCBI lineage: Eukaryota > Metazoa > Arthropoda > Malacostraca > Decapoda > Coenobitidae > Coenobita > Coenobita brevimanus. The sequence goes on from NC_137046.1 coordinate 20,731,404, forward strand.
TCCAGTAACTAAGGGCTCCTTTCCCTTGGAGACAGGATGAACTTGGGACACTGAAGCACTCGTAGTTTATCACCATTTCCTCCACTGGCTCATCACACGATTCACCAGAAAGATTGTAGTCACTGTCCCTCATTATCATGGATAAATTAGCCAGTTCACACACCACAGCAGAGTCATTTAGTCTTTCACCCCTTCCCACACGAGGTTTAGTAGGGGTAGAGGTCACACGGCCCTCTAGAAGTGGCGGAAATGGAGGGGCGCGAGTGCTACGTGCTTTCATCTCAAGAAACAACACTGAACTAAATGACAAGGTGAATATGGGGCCGCCAAGGGTTGACAACGTCATCGAGGTGACAGCTGCTAATTTATATGCTGTAACATAATTGGCGGGAAATTAGGTACTTCCAGGTGAATGTAAATATCACTTAGGCTTCTCCTTTCCTTTCTTATATATATTTTTATTACGAGAATAGATTATACGGCATATTTCAAGGGGAAATTACCAGGGAAAATTAGCGAACAAGTGCACGTGGGGTGTTGCCAGGTGATAATTAGCCATCTCCAGGTGTATGGCACTATCAGTTACCTTATTTTTTTGGGGGGGGTATATATTATTTTGTATAAGAATAGGGCATAGGGCTATTTCAATGGATGAAATCAGTGGAAGATTCTGGGGAAGACGTGCTTAGCGCAGGGCGGCCGGGCAGGCGAGAGGAGAGGGTAATGGAGGGGAGGTAGGGAGGGGAGTCAAGAACGGGGATAAATAGCTAAACTGTCAACAATGGAAGAAGTTGAGAGGCGGAAGAAAGAGTTATATGTAGAAAGAGAGAGGTGAAAAGATTAGTAAGAGAGAGTAAGAAGAGAGTGGATGAGGAATTTGGAAGGAATTTGAGTGTAAAGTGGAGGGACAGTAAAAAAATGTTCTGGAATGAGGTGAAAAGAGTAAGACAGGGTGGAAGTGAAGTTAGCAAGGGAGTGAAAGATAAAAATGCTAGATTACTATTGGAGAAGGGAGAAAAAGTGAGCAGATGGAGAGAACATTTTAAGGAATTTTTGAACATAGAGTATGGAAGTAATGCGAGTATAAGTGGCTAGGGAATGGCTGGGAGAAGGAGGGAGGTGAGAAGACAGGAAGAAATCAGTAGGATAGAAGTTGTAGAAGCAATGAAAAAAGTTAAATTGGAGAAAGCCCCAGGAATTCATGGAGTGTGTGGTGAAATGCTGAAGCATGGGGGAGAGATAGTAGTAGAATGGATGTGGAAAATGTGTAAATTGGCCTGGAAGGAAGGTAGAGTCCCGGAGGATTGGAAGTCAGGTATAATTATTCTCTTGTACAAAGGAAAAGGGGAAAAGGAAGTGTGTGGTAAACATAGGGGCATTTGTCTTCTTAGTATAATAGGAAAAGTGTATGGTAGGATACTTATTGACAGAGTTAGAGAAAGACAGAGGAATTAGTTGGAGAAGAACAGGGAGGCTTTAGGAAGGGAAGAGGTTGTGTAGATCAGATATTCATTCTTAGATCTTTAGTGGAAAAATTTCTAGAGAAGGGAAAGAAGTTGTATGCGGCTTTCATGGATTTGGAGAAAGCATATGACAGGGTGGATAAACAAGGATTGTGGAAAGTATTAAGAATATATGGAGTAGATGGGAAGTTGTTGAATGCTGTGAAGAGTATGTATGATGGTGCTAAGGCTGCAGTGCGTGTGGATGGTGAACTGAGTGAATTTTTCTCTTTGAAGGTTGGGTTGAAACAGGGATGTGTCATGTCTCCATGGTTGTTTAATCTGTACATGGATGGGGTAATAAAAGAGGTACAAGGTAGGGTAGTGGATGTTGGAGTGTCCCTGGTGAGAGAGGGTAGTGTTTGGAAACTCCCTGTACTGTTGTTTGCAGATGATACTGTGTTGTTGAGTGAAGACGAAGGAGAGCTGCAAGGCTTGGTGGATGAGTTTGGGAGAGTGTGTAAGAAACGGAATCTAAAGGTGAATGTAGGGAAGAGTAAAGTGATGGTCTTTGAGAGAGGTGAAGTCAGTGAATGTACAGCGAGGTTGGACGGTGAGGAATTGGAAAATGTGAGTACGTTTAAGTACTTGGGTAGTGTGATGAGTAAGGATGGAGGTTTGGAGGGTGAAGGGCTTGAAAGGGTACAGCAGAGGAAAGGTTGCTGGTTCCTTGAAAGCAGTGATAAGAAACAGGGAAGTGAGCATGGAAGTGAAAAAGTTACTACATGACAGTATTGTGATACCAACTCTAACGTACGGAAGTGAAGCTTGGACGTTGCTGGAAGGACACAAGTCAAGAGTGAGAGCAGTGGAGATGAGTTATTTAAGAGGAGCCTGTGGAGTCACATGGAGAGACAGTCTGACAAATGAGGATATAAAGGAGCATTGTGGTGTGGATGTGGATGTGATAGGAAGCATTGGGAGGAATACACTGAGGTGGTTTGGCCATGTGAAGAGGATGGAGGGTGAAAGACTGGCAAAGAGAGTGTATGTGAGTGAGGTGGAGGGGAGAAGGGGGAGGGGGAGGCCGAGGATGAGATGGAGGGATTGGGTGGAGAGGTATATGAGAGAGGGGGATGTGAGTTGGGAGCAAGGTAGTGAAATGGCGGGGTACAGGGCTAAGTGGAGGTGATTTGTTTGTGGCCACCCTGAACGGGATTGAGGCATCTGGCAATAGATAGATAGATAGTCAACAATGGATGGGAGTACAGATGACATTAGCAGTGCTGGCTATTGTTGGACACTGGCAGTACTGATAGATAATACGAGCCACCACTTGAAAGCCCGGGAGAATTCAAAACAACACAGATTTGCGAAAGTGACACCCTGTGGTATGATCCATTGCGCCCTAGCGTCATGAAAGTGACTCCCTGCGGTTAAGGGGTTAAAGGTCCTGGAAATCAACGAAAAGGTCTTAACGTTTCTCGAACTTAAGGTGAACCTCCTTGAAAACGCATCAGGTTATCTCTTTCCCACCGAAAATGCAATCAATAATTTTTTGTTTGTAAAACTAACTTTTCTGCTTTTTCAACCCTAGGCTCCCCTACAGTGGTGCCAAGTTAGCGGAAAAGTCGTTAGATCTAGAGTATTCGTCTCTCAAACAGCGGCTCCAACTAGCGACAACACTGCTCCAATGTCGCGCTCACTCTCAGTTTAACGAATCACTTGACAATAAGAAAAAGCAAGCATCCGTTTCGTGTTGTTTTGAGCAATATTGACCCTATGACTCTTCTTAGTTCTGAGAATATACAATAATCATGCCTGGTGGAAAGTGAAAATTGAACTTAACTTGGCTAGAACATCCAGATTACAAAGATTGGTTAACCACTACACCGCAGGGTTGTTTTTGCTCCCCTTGCGTGTCCCGTGAAGATATTCGCGCTCTGACTGACTTTTTAAAAATATTTGCCAAAAATCAGTTATAAGTCCTAGAATATTATAATTATATATGCATATGGCACATACCTTCAGCTTTCTCCTGGGATGTTTGTTGAGCCTTCGTCGACTACCGTAGGACTTGTGGAGACTTCTGAAGTTGGGTAACGAACTCTCCACTTTACACTTCCCGACACCCCGTAATATGATTACCACAGTCTGATATTATTACAAGAAACACAATTCTTTGATTTTCAATAGTTTGGAATCCATACTTCAAAAAAAAAACACTGTGAAAGCAATGAAAATTACGAGCGCGTACGAGCTTCCCACTTGCACTTGTTCCCTGCTGGTATTCTGTCATTTATTATTCATAAAAACACTCATACTTTATATTTCTATTACTTCATAACACTTATATATATCTGCAGTATTTATCCAAAAGTTTCCTTCAGTAACAGTAGTTTATTGTCACTGTAGGCATTCAATTTCTCTTTCAGTAAAATACGTAGAGAACCAAGGTTTCACTTTCACTGTCATAACTTCAAGTATTTGTACTCATATTCTTATATTACTAATTATTTACATTTCAATTTACATTTTCTATTGTATTTTCAATATTTACACTTCTATTTTACTTACACTATGTTATGCACTGTCACTTGCAGTAACTTACAAAACTATATTACACTGTTCCATCATATTTACATCCATTGCTTTCACTTGCTCTTTACACATTTTTTACACATTATTTACATTTTCCACTTGCACTTTTAGAACTGCTTCAGGCTGTGGTAATCAAAGAAGCAGGTAACGCAGAGGGGAACCTGGCACTCAGTGCACTGCCATGAGGTCGTTTGTGCTCAGGTGTGCATCTGGTGGTATGTGCACACACCTGGCACCTACAGATCGCAGCCTTCCTCTTGGTTGTGGCAGGCATTTGCACCAGTCTGTGCCGATCCATGTATGCCCTCTGCTCAAGTCTGTCAGGAAGTCTAACAGAATGGCACCTTGGAGCTACTGCTGTCACCCTACCATATCTCTCAAGCATCTTCTGAACACAAGTCCTGGCGAACAACCTCAGGGAGAAGGTCTTGGGTGGCTTTACCTTCATATTGTACAGGATGAAGGCGTTCAGCATCGTCATGTCAATGAAATGGAGAAAAACTTTCCTGTACCACGTAGTATTCTTCCTGAGGCAGTCGATCTCTCCAATCATGTCGGACTTGTCCACCAGCTGCATGTTGATATTATAGTCGATGACAGCATCAGGTTTCCTCACAGGTTCGCCTGTCCTACGGTCAACCTTCCCACTGTCTTTCAGTTCCCCCTTGTGTACGGTGGTGAGCATGTGCACGACCCTCTTGTCATGCCACCGTATTGCCAGCATCTTTTCAGACTTGTGTAGGTGCACGTCTCCTCGCTGCGAGCTTCCTGCCTCGGGGAATTTAGGGAAGTTGGCACGATTACTATTCACAGTGCCACAGGAGCCGATGCCGTGCTCTGAAAGGTATTTAGCAAGTTCTGGTGCTGTATAATAGTTGTCAGTATACAGCACATGATTCCCACCAAAATACCTTTCAAGGAGCACTTTCACTACACAGCCTGAGAAGCCAAGGGGTTGTGTTCTGTCCAGATCGACAGTGCTGGCTGAATAGATGACGAAGTCAAGGATGTACCCCATCTTACAGTCGCACAGTACAAAGAACTTGATTCCAAAGCGATGGCGTTTGCTTGGAATGTACTGTACAAACCTAAGACGTCCTCTGAACAAAACCAAGGATTCGTCTATGACAACCTTCTGAAATGGGTGGAAGAATGACATAAACTTATCCTTCATTCTGCTCAGAATCTCCCGGATCTTCCAGAGTGGGTCAGTCTGGGAAGGTACATCGTTGTTGGCAAAGTGCAGGTTTCCCATGATGTTCCGGAAGCGATCTCTGGCCATGTACTTATTGAAGGTGGGTGAGGGTAGTAAGGGGTCCATGGACCAGTATTCTTCCAACTCATGCTTCTTTGAATGTGGCATGAGAAGCATGAGGGCGAAGAACACATACAGCTCCTGCACTCCCAGTACGGTCCACTGTTGCATCTTCGCTGGACCTGCACCACTTGTAGCATGTTGTGACTCGTACCTATTTGTCTCATCACATATGTGCTGCATGACTTCGTCATCGAGGAAGGCCAAAAGGTAGTCCACACACTCAGCATCCTCATCAAGAGTGAAGGCAGGCTGTATCCCTGAGGAACTCTCTTCGAAATGGAGTTGTTCAGGGATGAAATCGGAACCTTCCGTCCACACAAAGGTGTCCAGGATTCTCTGTCGTGGCGGTGTAGGGTGAGTGAGGGTGGAGGGTGGCTGTGAGGCAGACTGGGCTGTTTCAAGGTCACTCTTACTGACCCTAGGTTGCCATGTAGCACTAGCAGCCCTCACTCTACTTGCTACTCCACTTTTACGAGTCAGGGATTTACCTCTTCCCCTATGGCCTGCCTTCACTGTAGGTGCTGGTGGAGATTCCGACGATGAAGACTCAGGAGAAAGTTCCGCTGAAGATGAGGAAGAAATTAGTGAAGTGGGGCTGGGGTAGCGGGGAGGTGATTCACCTCGGGACTCATGGCAGGCTGGGTCACGTGGGGCCATTGTTTTGGGGTAACCCGCCGCCTTTTCACTCCCTTCCCAAATTCCTTCCTTTCTGCACTAAGGGCTCCATTCCTTTGGAGCTAGGGATAACTTGGGACACTGAAGCACTCGTACTTGGAGTTTCTGTCACGATTTCCTCCCCAGGCTCATCACACAATTCACCCAAAGGATCAAAGTCGCTATCCATCATTATCATTGATAATTCTGCCAGTTCATGTTCCACTTCTGAGTCACTTAGTCCTTTACTGCTTCCCACATGAGTTTTTCTAGGGGTAGAGGTCACAGGGCCCTTTGCAATGGGGCAGAAGTGGCAGAAATGGCGGGGCGCGAGTGCGACATAGTTTCACCTCAGAGGACGACAAGGAACTGAATGACGCAGCGTATATGGGCAGGCAAGGGTTGACAATGTCAGTAGGGTGACAGCTGCTAATTTATATGCTATGAAATGATTGGCAGGAAATCTCGACAATACATTAAAAAATAGGTAGTTCCAGGTGAATGTAAATATCACTTAGGCTTCTCCCTTCCTTTCTTATATATATTTTTATTACGAGAATAGATTATACGGCATATTTCAGGGGGAAATTACCAGGAAAAATTAGCGAACGAGTGCACGTGAGGTGTTGTCAGGTGATAATTAGCCAATTCCAGGTGTATGGCACTATCACTTACCTTATTTCTTTTTTGTATATTTTATTTTGTATAAGAATAGGGCATAGGGGTTATTTCAATGGATGAAATCAGTGGAAAATTCCGGGGAAGATTTGCTTAGTGCAGTGCGGCTGGGCAGGTGAGAGGAGAGGGTAATGGAGGGGAGGTAGGGAGGGGAGTCAAGAACAGGGAAAAATGGCTAAATTGGCAACAATGGATGGGAGTACAGTTGACATTAGGAGCGCTGACTATTGTTGGACATTGGCAGTACTGATAGATGATACAAGCCACCACTTGTAAGCCCGGGAGAATTCAAAATAACACAGAATCACAAAAGTGATGCCCTGCAGTATGATCCATTGCACCCGAGCATCATGAAAGTGACTCCCCGCGGTTAAGGGGTTAAAGGCTGACAGAAATAATGCTCGTAAAGGCTATTGCTGTGTGGGCCTCAAATTGCTTGACATCACCACAATGGGTGATATGGCTTTGGTTAGCCACTCTAAAAGAAAAAAACATCAAGAACTTATGCTGGCAAGAAGATCAGCTGTACAGGTCTTTAATTTTGTGACTGTCAGGCGTTCTACCGCTTCTTCACTCAGTGACTCATGTATCAGTACCAACTACTCAGAATCCCCAGCTGTGAATGTTGCCACAGCCCCCAACTCTATTCAGAAACCATAAGCCCTCATCATTTTCTTTAGGTTCTTAGGTTTTGACCATGCTTTTCATTTTATCACAAATCAGTCAAAATGAAAAAAAAAAAAAAACATAAAAGGGCTGCAATAGTATTCAGTAACATGGCAGGACAGCAACAAAGTTATTCCACTTGGGCGTGATGTGGCTAAGCCGAGTTCACACACTGGGTTGGTTGCCTGGAATGAAGGGGGGCTGGTAGCTCTTATAGGATAAATGCCACCTTTACCATGTCTATTTATCACTCGAGGCATGTATTGTTGTCTGTACCACGAATTTTATTACGTACGACTAGCAACTGGGCGTGAAATTTGGCGGGATGCTTGTGAAAATGGCAGGTGGTGGTTTTAACTCCATATAGACCCTATATCCTTCACGGCAATCAGCATGTTTCATTGTCATGCACACTGTGTTTTTTATCTGTTTATGATGTATGGCCATAAAATGTACAATAAAATAAGAATACAAAGGTCACTAGAAAAAGATTCACTAGTTTTTCTTACGTCTGGCATTTTTTTTTTTTTGTGTGGGGGGGGGAACATATCACAATAATTCTTACTACTAAATAATCATTCACGGTAAGAAAGATTTGTCTACATTATCTTACGTTACCATCACACTTCCACTGTATATTAGAAGGAGAGATCACATGTTTTTAGAACAGACTTCTATGTTCTTATATATGTTCATTTTCTTTCTAATTGTTTTCTGACACTCATGTCATGGAGAGAGAGAAAGAGAGAGAGAGAGAGAATCGCATGTGTGTAGAGAAGACTGCAAAGTTTTTATGTATTTTCTTCCATTTAGAGAGAGAGAGAGAGAGAGAGAGAGATGACAATATTGGTAGCTGTTTGCCAAATGTCACTTTGCCTAGTCACCACATGCTTTGGAACACAACTACCGCAATTACCAACACTACCACTATCACACCTACAACCACTAAAATAACTCCATCACTACATACATTACCACTATTACAAGTACCACCACAACCACAACTACCACTATCACAAGTACAACCATCACCACAACTACCACCATCACTACAGCTATACACATTTGAAATGCCCACGCAGTATCCCCACCCCACTCTCCCCCTTTCCAGCACGCATCTCATACGAACGCCACATTGGGCGCGAACTTTGAAAGTTCGCCCACGTAATTAAACTGATGCCTGGGCAAGCGAAATGTCAGGTAAATATACGTGAACCAGCTTCTGGGCAAGCGATCTTTCATGTAAATATACATGAACCGGCGTCTGGGCAACTAACCTTCCCTGATCCCCTCTATCCCTCCCCCCCCTCACCGCCCCCCAACCTCCGCAGCAGACTACGAGCTTAGACAGGCTGGCCTCAGACTAGAGTGATTGTTGCTCGGCGGGGATGACTGCATGATTATAAAGAATTCACGGGTTAAAGTTCTACAGTATTACAGTACTTATTTTCAATGTAAATACTTGCCTAGCTACGCACTCTTACGTTCTACCTTCCTCATGGGGCAACTCTAAAATAGATGAATGAATTAAAATACATTGTTCTACTTTTGAAGCTATGCCACAGTTTGTGTAGGCTAGCTGCCACTGTTTGGCAGCACGGGTTGTTGGCAGCCCTCAGCAGTCACACTTAGTATTCTGACATTACTCAATGAAATTTTTTTAGTAATAGTAAATCAGTGTTCCTATTAGCTGTGTGAAAGAAGTTAGGTACCGTGATGTCTGCATAAGCCTAGATGTGATGTTTTCATTGTACAGTACATATAGAAGTGAGTGAGAGAAGGACGGGAGAACCTGGGTGGGGCGTGCATGTGTAATTAGTGTACAGTTCCAGGTGAATAACCACATTTTTGTATATACTCGTTTTGTTGCAGACATGCAGTGCTTCATCGGTTGAGGTGAAAAGAACCCAGTCTGCAGTGTTTCATCATCATTAATATCAAACCTAAGCAAGACAGATGTTCTCAAAGCTGAATTCATGAGGACATTAAAAGTTGTAAACAGCCACTATAGTTATAAATTATGTGAAGAAAACTCAGCCCTTTTCACTACAATGTTTCCAGACAATGAAATAGCACGTGGGGACCGATGTGGGGAACAGAAGACTGCGTACCTAGCTACCTTTGGCATAGCACTGTACTTTGTTTCACTAATCAAGGACAAGGTAAAAACAGAATCCTCATTATGTACTGTTGTTTGACGAAAGTTTGAACCATGAAATGCAAGAAAAACAGATGGATATACATGTACGCATATGGGATGAAGGTAGAGTAGTTACCAATTTCCTAACATCAGAGTTCATGGGCCATACAACAGCTTCAGATATACAGTATATGGGCGAATAGAGAATACGGTAACTGAATTCGGCTACAACAAACTGATTCAGCTATCAATGGATGGTCCAAACATAAATTGGAAAGCATACAACACACTGCAAAAAGAAATAGAGCAGAGAACTAGTTGCAAGATGCTGCAGACTGGCAGCTGTGGTCTCCATTCATTGCACAACGCCTTCCGAACAGGATGTGTAGCTTCAGGATGGGACTTAAGAGGACTTTCTATCGAAGCTGTATTACCTGTTCCATGACTCACCAGCACGTCGGGAAGATTTTGCCACTGTGACCATGTCCCACACTTTCCCTCTAAAGTATTGTAGTCACAGGTGGTTGGAAAACGAAGAGACAGCTGAGAAGGCAATTGATCTCATGCCGAAATTGTCTGCCTACTGCAATGTCGTCAAAGCATAGGAAATCAGTGAACCAAATAACAAATCGTTCACAGCAGTTATGAAAGCCATTGAAGATCCCCTAATCCTGGCAAAGCTGAATTTCTTCCTCCTGATATCAAGGGAAATGCAACCATTCATGACAAAGTATCAGACAGATGGACCTATGCTTCCCTTCATGGCAACAGACATAAAAGACCTGCTAATGGGTCTTATGCAACGGTTTGTGAAGAAAGATGTTTTAGAGAATTAGTCCCTGGCTGCGGCAGCATCGGTGGCCGTTGATGTAGAAAAGAAATCAAACCACTGTGAACTATCTAAAGTAAATGTTGGCTTTATAGTCAAGCAAGAGCTCCTAAAGAAGGACATATCAGACACACAGAGACTAGAATTCAAGGCTGCATGTAAAAGATTTCTTGCGGCAGTGGTAAGTAAATTACTTAAAAAGTCTCCAGTCACATATTCTCTGATCCGCCTTATGACATGGATGGACCCAAGACAAATGGCAAAGCGGCACAAGCGTGAGAGAAACTTGAATACCTCAGCAGATGGAATGGAACATTTTGGAAAATTAGATCCAGGAAAGGAATGAATTGACACATTGCTGTATGGTATTCTTCAAGGAGACACAAAATGTGAAGATCCATGGGCAATCCTAAAACAGTGTCATAAAAAGGGACTTTGTAGTTACTTGTAGAGAAGCTATATATATTAGACTTGTGGACGAGCGGTTGTTATACTTGAGTTGTTTGTACATTGATAATCTTGGTTCCCATTTGTCATGCAATGACAGGAGAGGTAAAGAATAGTATGGGACTATTTTTATTTGTCTTGGAAATATTAACAGAGGCTCTCACACACGAGTGAGTATAAGTAGAGTCCAGCTAGCTACCTCCCTGTCTCGCTCTCTCTCTCTCTCTCCCAAGTTGCTAAGCCCTTCTCCCTACTACCCGCCTGTTCTATGGCCTGTCTCCTTCTGAGCTCTCTTTCCTAAATTCTGGTGAAACAGGAGTCGTGTCACGTGTGTTCACTGTGGTTGGAAAGTTCTAGAAGCCTGTGTGAGTATGTGTGTATGTGTGTGTATGGTCACGAGGCTTTGTTCCCCTGCTATCTCGCTGACAAACTAACTGCATCCTCTCCTGACTGGCTACTTCGTAATCTGTCGTCAGCTTTTCCTCAGTGTAACTTGCAAGATCATTTCTCATTCCCAGGCTCGCATAGAGCTGTCTATCTGTCTATTTATCTATCTATCTATTATGATTTGTAAATATAATATGGAGTCCTAACATATCCTCGGTACACGCCACTGGAGGGCCTCCGACAGTAATTATCATTGACATATGCTAATCTATTAGTACATAATATTGATTATAATATTGTATACATATAATATTCATAGTAAATTGCAATGATTCAATAATATTACATTTTAAACAAGTTGTATACATATTTCAATAAATGCAATGGTTGCTGTATGACACTTTGTAAGACGTGCTTGTACAACAGACGTAGGCATATAATTGTGCAATGGCAATACTGCTAGGTTATAGATTACATATTGAGTTATCCCTTTAGTAATGTCTAATATTTCACCTGACTTGTATGATGATACTTGTAATACAGAATTGTGGTATAGTTGTATGACTTATAACATTGTAGTAGCATTGTGGTAATACATAATTGTAACATTTTATGAATTGTTACAAAATATTGTGGTAATGCATAATTGTGTTGGCCTTATAACTGTAGTTACATTTTGTTAATGCAACTGTTACATAAGTGTCTTGGCCTTATAATTGTAGTTAAAGTTACATAAAAGTTACATCTTGTTAATGCAACTGTTACATAATTGCTACATATTGTTTGTAGGTACATAATTGTAGTTAAAGTTACATAAAAGTTACATCTTGTTAATGCAACTGTTACATAAATGGTAAAGTTTAACAGAATGCAATCGTTTGTCGTTACATAATTGTTACATATCGTTTGTAGTTACATAATTGTGGTTAAAGTTACATAAAAGTTACATCTTGTTAATGCAACTGTTACATAATTGGCAAAGTGTAACATAATGCAATCGTTTGTCGTTACATAAGTATTACATATCGTTTGTAGTTACATAATTGTAGTTAAAGTTACATAAAAGTTACATCTTGTTAATGCAACTGTTACATAAATGGTACATATTGTTTGTAGTTACATAATTGTAGCAAGTGTAACATAATGCAATAGTTTGTCGTTACATAATTGTTACATATCGTTTGTAGTTACATAATTGTAATAATTACAGTCCTGACATATGTGATCTTACTCTATTACTTTTTCTTTCTTTCTTTTTTTCTTTCTTTTTTTCTTTTTTTGTATGTATTGATTTTCTATAGTTTGTTTTCTTCGTTTGTCTACGCTTTTTCTATGTTGTTCATGGTTGCATAATTACTGGCTAAGTTCCTTGGGATACTTTTTTAAAGTTTAGTTTATATTGCACAGGTATTACTGAAAATGATATTATATAGCCCCATATTTTGTTATTTTATATAAAAAATATATACACTATATACAGTATTAACTATATACACTGACTTGTTGTTCACTTGTACCTATCGTGGCCAATATATGTGTCAGCACTGTGTGGAAATCTTTGTCTTCACGATTGTGTGGAAGATGTTCATTCTTGCTAACATCATTTGTGTTGGCCATATTTTTTTTTCTGGTTTTCCTTATAACTTAATTTATCTGTTTCCACTAGGTAGCTTTGATTAATAAATGTTTAATACAGTTCTTTTAATCGCTCACTGAGTAACTGTGATGGTATATTTTCTTTATTACTTTGTAGATGTAATAATGTATAGCTGTATGTATGAAACACGTATTTTATGTAGGTATAAATGGTAACACTCGTTGGTAGTAAATAAATGTTATAATAAATGAATGAATATATACAGTGTAGAATATTTATTGTTGGTGCAAGTATTTAATGATTGAATTATGAAGATAATTGAAGTAGGTATATGTATTTAAGTTGTAACTATACAGCACGTTTTATGTGTTTGTGCAGAAGTTTTTTGTCTCTCACTGTGTATTGTATAAATGAAGTAACTCACTAATTTTTATCGTGGTGGGAATGGTGTTAGTGATGGTGCAGGTGGTGAGTTGACTGACGTGGCGTCTTTTCAGCAAGCACGCATGATGACGTCGACTTCCCACGCTGGTAGCTGTGGTGAGTAAATGAGTAGCGATGAGTAACTTGAGTGAAGATGAGTGAGTAGGATGAGTTGTGAATATGGACTTGGTATTTGCTTCGTCGTCTTGACCTCTTCACTCCTGCGTCAGCGGTGGAGGTTGGGTGGATGTAGTAGAGAGAGGAGGGTGAGGTCTGGTAGTTGTGAGTTATGAGTCGTGTCTCATTCTTCGTTTGTTTGTTCCGTTTTTCTTTGTCGATGTTTTCTCGGTCCTTTTCTCTTGTGATTTACTCGTTGTGGGATGAAGACTGCCGCTACTTGTAGGTGCGTGTAGAAGATTATACAGATGACTCGTAGAGTTGTTACTTGTAGTTGATTGTAGATGGTTGTAGTTCGTTGGTTCGTCGTAGAAATTTCAAGATTGTTTGTATCAGTACTTTGTTAAACTACTTGCAAGGCGTCGTGTGATCACTTCTAAATCAGCGTGACGATCGTGGAAACAGAGGGGGCTGGTTGGAGAGAATACTATCAGGAGCTAGTTGTGAGTTGTTGGTTGTGAGAGGTATTCTTGTTTTCAATCTTGATATTTTGTAGGAATTCACTGTTGATTCGTAGACGAGGTTCGTATACGTTCGCTGCTACCAAATGTCATAAAAAGACTTTGTAGTTACTTGTAGAGAAGTTATATATATATTAGACTTGTGGACGAGCGGTTGTTATACTTGAGTAGTTTTGTAAGTAGATAATCTTGGTTCCCTTTTGTCTTGCAATGACAGGAGAGGCAAAGAATAGTATGAGACTATTTTTATTTGTCTTGGAAATATTAACAAAGTCTCTCACACACGAGTGAAGTTAGGTAGAGTCCCGGGAGCTACCTCCCTGTCTCGCTCTCTCTCTCTCTCTCTCTTCCAAGTTGCTAAGCCCTTCTCCCTACTACCTGCCTGTTCTATGGCCTGTCTCCTTCTGAGCTCTCTTTCCTAAATTCTGGTGAAACAGGAGTCGTGTCACGTGTGTTCACTGTGGTTGGAAAGTTCTAGAAGCCTGTGTGAGTATGTGTGTATGTGTGTGTATGGTCACGAGGCTTTGTTCCCCTGCTATCTCGCTGACAAACTAACTGCATCCTCTCCTGACTGGCTACTTCGTAATCTGTCGTCAGCTTTTCCTCAGTGTAACTTGCAAGATCATTTCCCATTCCCAGGCTCGCATAGAGCTGTCTATCTGTCTATTTATCTATCTATCTATTATGATTTGTAAATATAATATGGAGTCCTAACAACAGTTGCTGCTACACTCTCATGGACAAGCAACTGTTGAGCAAGGATTCTCATTAAACAAGGAAATAACTGTAGAAAACATGAAAAAAGAGACTCTATTGCAAGAAGCCATATTGTTGACTACTGCAGGAATGTAGGAGACGTAACAAAGGTTGAAATCACAAAACGAATGCTTGTGTCTGCCTCAAGTGCAAGACAAAAATATGAACAACACCTGGAAAAGGCAAGGAAAGACAAAATGGATGCAAATAGGGCGTTAGAACACGAGGAAATAATGGGTCGAGTGTCAGAGATGAAGGCTAGAATGCAAAGGACAGAAGAAGACTTAACCCATTTAAGAAAAACAGCAGACAATCTTGCAGAAGAAGCGGAGAAAAGGGGGAAGTTGATGCTTATAAGTCAGTTGAATGCCTTAACGAAGAAGGCAAAAGAAAAGGATGCTTGCCTGGAGGAAATAGAGGGTAACATTAGGGAGGAGATGCAGCACCTTCTACACAAACTATAAAATATGAGTACTGTGAAATATGTCAGGGTAAAACTGTGAGCAGCTATGTAGGACTGATTCAGCAGGGAAGGTGCATAACACACGAACACGAATTTAAACCATTACAGTACATTACGTAGGGGAAGGTACTAAGTAGAGGATATGGGTGGGGCATCAGGGATAGACAGAGAGTGGAGAAGATAATGGAAAGTGGCAGGGGGGTGGATAGAGGCATGAAAACTAGGTGGAGAGAGAGAGAGAGAGAGAGAGAAATGAATTCCCCGAGCTAGGCAACTAAGGCCATATAGCCCCACTGGGGTTACAGAGGGAGCTACCCCTCCCGGCAACGGTAGCCCGGGCGAGGCTCGAACTTGCAACCTCCCGATCACAAGCTCAGCGCGCTACCACTGTGCTACTGCACCCCCCAGAGAGAGAGAGAGAGAGAGAGAGAGAGACGCATATAACACATGCATAGCCAGTATAATTCGGCATATAAATATTTGTATACACATAGACTGTCAGATGCAGGGTGGCAAATGACCAGTGAGCCTCAGCAGGTCGCACTGGTTTTAAGACATGGGCGGGGAGTCTGTGTTTACAACACTGGTGACACAACAGTTTTATATTATTTGTTAGGATGAGATAGTTTTATTTTATCATTTAGGATGAAAAAAAAAAACATTAATTTCTGTTAGTTTAATTTTATGCTCGATAAATCAATTTATCATTTTTAATTTAGGATGAAAGAAGAAAATTAATTTGTTTTCATTTCTGGGGGTGGTTTGGATGTGTGGAGGGTGGAGGGTTGGCGGGGGAAGTGTGTGAGGGTGAGGTGCGGGAGTGAGTGGTGGGGGTTGGGTGGAGGGATGGGGCGGGGAGGTGAGTGGGGGAGTGATGGGTTGGGTGGGAGGACGGTCGTCGTCCGGTGGCCGCGGAGGACAGGCTGAACTGGGGTATAATGGCGTCGGGCAGTTGATAGATACAGTATATAGATTATTTAGGATAAAGTCATAAACATTATTTTCTGTTATCACATATGTATGTTTTCATAATGATGGAATAGTATAGTGTTTATTGAAATTATGTAATTCTCTATACCTTGAAAATAAAATAAACATCCTTGAGACTCCTTGAAAAGTCCTTGAATTTTAAGTGCCAATCCTTGTGCGAACGCTGTAAGGCGCTCCAGTCGGACTGAGCTGGTGTAAGTTTATATCCAAGGGATGGTTGGGGTTTATTGCTCACGTAATGCCACTCAGGGATGAGTGAGGCAGGTCACTCTCGTCTTAAATGTCAGGACGAACTTGCCTAGCGCCGAGTTCCTACGTTCCGCATGGGGCGACATAGGATTGAATGATGGATGGATGTATTAATCAAAGTTCACAGTTATATGACTAAGTCTCTACCTACATTCACATCTAAATAAACAAACGGGAAATACAGGTATGTTGGAAGCAGCTAATATTCGTGTAAAAAAAAGAGGACTAACCATAAAGCGGGATTTTTCACCCCATGAAGGTATACAGCAAGGACAGCACTAATCCCACTATCAGGGTAGGGGTAGGACGACTGAATTTTCTTGTAAGTGGTCAATTAGGCTGCAACACGAGAAGAGCGTGGGAATTTCAGGGTTATAAATGGCTCGGCCCAGTCACTTCTTGTTCAGACTGTCTGAAGATGGGTTATGTGTAGCCAAAAAGTTAGAGGAAAATTATACAATTCAAGATTTAACCTGATTTTTCTCTCCCACCCAGTTCAAGTTCTAACCTGTGAGTCTCTACAACCCTCTTCTTACAATGGATCATCTACACACACACACACACACACACACACATATATATATATATATATATATATATATATATATATATATATATATATATATCATCTCATCAGCCGTTTGAGTGTCCACTGCAGGACCGGCCAATCCCGACCGAAGTCGGGATGATACAGCCAATATATCTCTACCAAGTGGCTTAGGCCGTCTAGTAGAGATTGTATGTAGGGTGAGAAGTGCTTGTAAGTGTAATTGTAGTGTTGTAGTGGCTTTGGATGTGTGTGTAGTCTGTGAACCAAGTGTAATCGGCCCGCGCAAGCCGACTGGTGCAAGCATACTGTATAGTATGCGACACTGGTTCAACCACAGCACCCCTGATGTCCGCCAATGCAGTACGTGGCCAGAAGAACGCTCCCAAAGTTTATTACCCTTGTGGGGCGCGAACCTTCGTTCTTCAGTGTACGAAAACGCACACTTTACCACTGTACCACAGAGGCTCCATATATATTCTGTATATATGTAATGATGCCACTGCTACCTGGCACATACCCAGGTGGCAGATAGAGAAAAGGCTTCCAGATATGCTAGGAACCATCTTAGACGGCGTGGACCATGGGACTCCCTATATACATTATATGTACAGTACTGGGCTCAACGGAGTTTACTGAATAAGTTGGCACAAAATAATACATCTCACCAGAAACTGTGTGGCAGGGAGATGAGATAAATTGCCACAATCCTCCCTATACATATTGCAAATTCTACTGTTAATGATTTTGCGGGTGTTCGAATTGGATCATCATCAACCAAAGGTCCAACCGCACTTCATCCTATGCTTACGGGCAGTGTGCCACCGAAAGTGAGAAGACACTGTCTCCGCTAATCAGAGACCGAGACATTAAAAACTGAAATTATGAAGATGTTTACATAGAATGTACGAACCCTCGCAGAAGATTACAAACCTTATAACTTAGTGACTGAATCAGAAAACGTTAGGTTTGAGTGAGATCCACATAAAAGAAAAAAATAATCAGCTCCAATACAGCAATCGCCTACTTTAATACAGAGGAAGGCAAAATCAAAGAGTTAATGGTGTAGCATTTCTAATTAACAGAAATCTTGCAGACAACATTGTTAGATTCAGCAGTGTATCTGACAGAGTAGAATGGATTGTAACTAGAGTATGTAAAAATACACCCTGAAAGTTATACAAGTATATGGAACGACTTCTCAGGGCTCAAATGAAGACATAGACTCATTCAGTGACGACATCTTCCGGATTATGGAAGAAGAAAAGACGACATATATTATACTCATGGGAGGTTTGAATGCAAAAATTGGTAAACTGAAAAATAGAGAAGCGTGTAGTGGAAAATTTGGAGTGGGTGAAAAGAATGATAGAGGAGAAATTGTGGTAAATTTTGTTGAAACGAGTAACATGAGAATAGTTAAGACATTATTTTAAAGAAGAACTGGTAGAAAAGGGACCTGTAGAAGCCCTAATGAAAAAACAAAGAATTAAATAGAACTCATCACAGCAGATAAGAATAACACGATCATAAATGTCGTGGTTATAAAGAAAGTAAATATAGAAAGAGATCATAGAATGATGGGTTTCGCCATAGTTCGCCAGTTGGATCAGTGAAAGGAGAGGAGAGCCAAAGGTAGTGGTGAACATCGAAATCTCCTAGAATGGAGATTTCAGAGAAAGGAGAAATAGATAGGATGTGTTCCATCGTATAAGTAAGATAGTCGAAGAATTTTTCATAGTAAAATTAGAGGATAAGTAAACAGCACAATGACAGAATGACAGGAAAGCCGAAGAAAGAGAGTTGAGAATTCAGAAGAATCACGCTCAGGAACACAAGAGCAAGACCAAAGAGAGTCATCAGAGTAAGTGAAGAAACTCTTGAAGAAGTCGAAATGTACAATTACCTTGGGAAAATGCTAAAATAACGAAAAACCATGATAGCGAAATCATGATACGCATTACAAGTGGTTGGAAAGCTTTCGGTAAACATAGAGACATCATGAAAAGTAGCTTGCCGGTACATATGAGGAGCAAACTATAAAATAAATGTATAATTCAAGATGTGACATACGGGTGTGAGACCTAGATAATGACAAAATAGATGGAAAATCAACTAATCCATTGTCCAAGATCCATGGAACGGTCAGTGCTGGAAATATCTTTAAGAAACAGAAAAAGATCAACTTGGGAGAGAGAGCAGACTTAAATTAAAGGTATAATAGAAGTCGTAAAAGAAGAGAAATCGAGGTGGGCAGGTCATTTAGCATAAATGAGGGATAACGGATGGAACAAGAGGTTTACTGACTGGACTCAAGAAGACTGTTAGCGTAGCAGAAAAATGACAGACAGAGAAGATGGACAGATAACACAGTGAAGTTTGGAGGCTAAAAGTGGCCGAGATTGGCTCAGCCAAGGAATCAGTAGAAAAGCATGGGTCAGACCTTTGTTAAGTAGTGAACAAGTTATTGCTGATGATGATGACCATATATATATATATATATATATATATATATATATATATATATATATATATATATATATATATATATATATATATATATATATATATATATATATATATATATATATATATATATATATATATATATATATATATATATATATATATATATATACTCTTTCTCTCTCTCTCTCTGGATTCATATATCTATATCTATCTATCTATCTACCTATATATATATATATATATATATATATATATATGTATTTATATATATATATATCTATCTATCTGTGTCTATCTATTTATCTATCTATCTATCTATCTATCTAAATGTATCTATCTATCTATCTATAGATAGATAGATAGATAGATCTGTGTGTGTGTGTGTGTGTGTGTGTGTGTGTGTGTGTGTGTGTGTGTGTGTTCTTAACTAATTGTTCTTACCTAATTATATCTTTACAGGAATGAGTCAAGCTCGTACTGTCCTGTGTTTTGAACCATTTTTATCATACAAGTTGATCTGTGGATAGTTTTGGCAAATACTAATTCATTTGCTAGTGCATTCCACTGATGAGTTGCTCTGTTTGGGTAGCTGAATTGCCTTAAGTCTGTGTCACCTACCTTTTTGTAATTTTTTGCAGTGTCTTCTTGATGTTGCCTCACCATGGGTTATATACTCATTTATGTCCATTTTCTCTTTCCTGTGATCCAATTCTATAACATAACCATGTCTCCTCTTTTCCTTCTCTCCTGTAATGTTGGTAGGTATAATTTCTTGAGTCCTTCTTCATTGCTTAGCTCCTTTAAGCTTGGTGCCCATCTTGTAGAGGCCTTTTATCTTTTCAGTCTTATCTATGTGTTTTTTTCAGATGTAGATACCAGACTACTAATACATAGTCCAGAGTTGGGCTGATGAATGACTATCTTCCTCAGCATGTCTTCATTTATATATGTGAATGCTACACTCATATTAGCAAGCAGTGTGTACATGATCCTTATTTTTCATTTATTTGGTCAGCCGGTGATAGTCTGTTTTTGATGATGACCCCTAAATGTTTCCCTTTTCTGATGTGTGTATGGTTGAACTTCCGAACTTATACTCCCAGTCTGGTCTTTTATTCACATTTACCAAATTTTATTAAATGACATTTATCCACACTGGATTAAATTTGCTACCTACTGCTCCATTCATTAAGCTAATTTAATTCCTTTTGCATCTCTATGCAAGACTGTTTGTAATTTTCCTTTGTATTTTTGTAGCTCTCACGGATCATATTTAGGTAGCTTCCATTTCCAGTGTTGCTGTCTATGCCATTTATATACACTAAAAACATTTGGTGCCAGCACAGAGCCCTGCGGAATTCCACTTGTCACTTCTGCCCATGATGAGTAATTTCCCTTTGGCACTGTTTTCCTTTCCCATTTGCTATGAAAATCTTGCATCCATCAGTACAGATTACTTTGGATTCTTCCTTGATGGTACAGTCTCCATAAAAGTCTTTTATGTAGTACTCTGTCAAATGTTTTCTTAAAATCCAAATATATGCTCTTTACCCAGCCATCTCTTATCTGTAGTATTTCTGCAACTCTATCATGGCAGCATAATAGGTTGATAACACATGATCTCTTTCTACAACCAAATTGTCTTTCTGTTATCATATTTTGTTTTTCCAGGTGATATACACCAGTTTTTCGTATAAGTTTTTCTAAAATCTTGCTGACGTACCTGTGTGTGTGTGTGTGTGTGGGTGTGTGTGTGTGTAGAGGCAGGATCCCACTGCTACCTGGCACGTCGTCCACGTGTGGCGGATAGGGAAAAACCTTGTAGATATACAAAGTACCATTCTAAACAGCGCGGACCATGGGACCCCCTGTAGATATACAGAGCTCCACAGTATATACTGAATAAGGTGGCGCAAAAATTACATCTCACCATAAAATACGTGGAAGAGAGGTGAGATTATTTGCCACAATTCTTCCAACCAAACATAAACATTACTGTTAATTATTTGACGAACGTTCGGGCCAATAAAGGACCCTATCCTCTGCACAGCAGAGGAAAATCTTTAAACAACAACGATGAGCCTTCCTGTTGGATCATCGTCAACTAAAGATCCAACCGTATTGCTTTCTTTGCTAACGGGCAGTGTGTCACCGAATGTAAGTAGGCACTGTTTTGGTAAATCAGGGACAGGAACATAAGACAAACAGTAGTAGTTGTTCCCTAGGCAGTTTGGTCGAACAGCCCCGTAAAACAAACCGTTATCCATGGTGCTATACATATACAGTACAACGAAAGATTCGTTGCAGAATACAAACTTGATAAATACTGAAAAAGAAAAAAAAAAACATTAAATGGGATATTGTAGGTTCGAGTGAGATCCACAGAAAAGAAGAAAAATTAATTCAGCTCCAAGACACCCACCATCTCTTTTACTACCAAGAAATACTAAATGAAAGAGTTAGTTGGGTAGGATTTCTGAGTAACAGACATCTTGCAGCGAACGCTGCTAAATTCAGCAGTGTATCTGACGAAGTAGTATGGACTTTACACTGAGCAAAAGATACGCCCTGAATGTAACACAGTTATATGCACGGCCTTCTCAAAGCTGAGATGATGAAACAAAAACTTTCTATTTCGACATCTCCCAGATTATGGAAGAAGCGACCACAAATACTATACTCATGGGAAACTTCAGTACAAAAGTAGGTACATCAAAAAATGGAGGAGCATGTAGAGGAAACTTCAGAGTGGGAGAGAAGAATGAAGAGGTGAAATGTTGATACATTGTGCTGAAAAGCATAGCATGAAAACAAAGAACATATTCTTTCACAAAAGAATGAGGAGAAAATTAACCTGGTGAAGTCTGAATGGATAAAATAAGAAAGAAATCGACTTCATTATAGCAGATAAAATAACACTATCATAAATGTCACAGCTATCAACAAAACAAAAATAGGAAGAGACCATAGAATGGTAGGTTCCACAGCCAGATTCAATTTCAGAAGTGAAAGCAAGAAGATGATTAAATATAAAAAGATATTCCCAATATAATGAAACGAAGACAAAGCAGCCTTTCAAGTAGAAATGTGTCACATTGATGAGTCTAATGACTGAGTAACAAAAGTGCTAAGAGAATTAGCAGAGGTAGTAGAGAAAGCTAATTCAACCAAAGCCAATGAGTATTCAAGAAAGACCCCCGAGCTCATCAAAAGAAAGAGATGTAAAAAAAAAAAAATGATGAAACAGAGAGACAAGAATTAAAAAAAATATATATCAATAAGAGACAGAGAGAAGAAAAAAGAAAGTTAAATATGAATCCCATAAAAGAAGAAAAAAGAAAGTCAAATATGAATCCCATAAAAGAAACCACATAAAAAAAGGGAAATCTTCTGAGACAGGTCCAAAGTAAAAATGGCTCTAGGATAGCAACAACAACAAAAAAGAAAACGGTGAAGCAATTGAACGCAGAGATGAGGTGATGAAGAGAGGTGGAGAATTTTCCAAAGAACTATATGCATCAAAGGTGATAGTACCAAGACCAACTTTTCAGTTGACACAAGTGAAATTACCTGAGGTAACACCAGACGAAGTAAACATTTCTCTTAAAAGCATGATACGACGGAAGGCCCCAGGAGAAGACAGAATAGTAACATATCTACTGTCGGATGCAGTAAAAGTACAAAACAGGCTCGTCCACTTATTTACTCGGTGTATAAAAAAGAAGAAAATTTTCAAATCTTTACGTAATGCTATAGTTCTTTTGCTTTACCAAAAAGGCAACTCAAAAGACCTTAGTAACTATCGACCCATTAGGTTACTGCAAGTTAATTACAAACTTTTCGCTAAAGTCCTTACAAACAGAATAACAACAAACGTGGAAGAAAACGAATCTCGTGAGGAGGCAGGATTCCGAAGCAGGTACTCGACTACTGATCATCTACATAATGAATCAGCTAATTGAGAAAATTGCTGATTTTGATAAACCAGTGCTTCAATTTTGTAGATTACGAAAAGGCTTTCAACTCAATGGAGCACACATCAATTATAAAGTCATTTTTGGGAGCAAGAAGTAAATGAAAACATTGTAAAACTGCATGCAAACACATATAAATAGGAATTAGCTATAATTAAATTATATAAAGACTCGGAAAAAAAGAAAATATGATTGAGATGAGCATACGTCAGTGAGACAATTTCATCAAAATTATTTACAACATGCCGAGAAAGTATGTTGAGAAAGGTAGGCTTGGAGATCAAAGGAGTAATCATTGATGGAGAGCCCCTAAACCATTTAAGACTTGCAGTTGGCATTGTCCTAATCTCAGCATTAACAGCAAGAAATCTAAAATAACCTGAGCAGAGAAAGTCTCAAAGTAGATCCGAAGATGAACCGGAGTAAAACTAGTGTTTGATCCAAGTGCACCACCGAGCGTCATCAGAGTAAGTGAAGAAATTCTTGAAGAACTCGAGGAGTACCAGTACTAGGGGCAAGTGCTAAAATAACAAAAAATCACGATCGCGAAATAATGAGACGCATTAAAATTGGACGGAAAGCTTTCGGTAAACATAGAGGCATCACGAAAAGTAGCTTCCTAATATGTATGAAACAAAAAAGTATAAACCGAATGTATAAATCGAGAAATGACATGCAGTTGTGAGACCTTGAAAATTACAAAATCGATGGAAAATTAACTAATCCGTTGTCAAGGAGCCATGGAACGATAAATATAGGGAAAATCTTTAAGAGCCAGGAATAGATCAGATTGGATGAAAGAGCACACAGGAGTTGTAAAAGAAGAGAAATGTAGGTGGGCAGGTCATGCAGCATGAATAAGGGCTAACCGATTGAACAAGAGGCTGAATGACTGAACTCCAGAAGACTGTAAACATAGCAGAAAAAGGCCAGACAGGAGGCAGAGATATGGTGAAATTTGCAGGCTAAACGTGGTAGAGATAGGCTCAGTCATGGAATACATGGAATAGCTTGGAGAAGGCCTTTGTTCAGCTGTGGACTAGTTATGGCTGATGATGGACATTATATTTTCGAGGAGAGAAACCATTAAGTACTATTAGCTACATTTATTTCAGGTCTATACTTTTCTATTAGTAATTTTTCTCCTAGTAAAGCATCAGCTGAATTACTGAATTTAGTTATTATCTGAAAATCATTGTAAGAGAAAGAGTGGTCATGAGTTAATGAATGCTCTCTAATAGCTGAAAACGCCATCTGATGTAAATATTGCCCTGTCCTGTTGCTCTTTCCCATATGTTCTGATATTCTTATTTTGAATGAACCACTTGTACATTCAATATACCCAGCCTTACAACTAGGACATGTAAATTTGTAAACAACATCTGAACATAGAGGAGTAGGCACTGTATCTTTGTGACTGAAAAAATTCTTTATCTTAAAGTCATTAATAAGTAGAATCCTAAAATTTACAGAAGGATTTTTTTTTTTTTTTTTTTTTTTAGAAATATGTTGGGAGAATGACATCCTTCCCAAATTTTTGAAATTTAAAGTATGTACTAAAGATTTCCATAAGACAGATATTTATAAACAATGGAAAGAGAAATTTAAACACAAAGCCGTAAATTAAGTAGTCTTTTAGAAAAACTGGAAAGATGTAAACTGGCATTCAAATATCAGGTTAGCTTTTTAGATTATTGGATATTTTTACATAAAATCTATGAGTACGTGGGTTTTGTGTCTCACAAAATTAATGCTAGGCACTCGAAAAAGCTACAAAATTTAGGTATTCAAAATATTCATTATAATGAGCAAAGCATCTTCAATATTTCAAGTAGAACACTAACACAAAGGGAGAGGAAGTTAATAATGTTAGGTCTGGATTTTTGTATTCCTTTCTTTAAGACAGATTGGTTGAAGCAAACTTTGTAATAATGTTCTGGATTGTGCCAAAGGAGGTCTCATGTGTAATAGTTTAGATAAGAACAGAATCATTGACAAGATCAAAGATTTGGGTAACAATAATTACAGAACAGGGAGGAGGAAAGTCAACGATGTTCATTCTTCCCTATTTAGTAAAGAGGATATTGGTTTATTTAAACAATTAGAGCAAGTTGACTCTATCATTATTGTGAAACCAGATAAGGGGAGGGGAGTGGTTATAATGGATAAAGTAGATTATCAAGGAAAAATGTCTTGCATACTTGAGGATCACACAAAATTTAGACCACTGAAAGGAGATATTTCTAGTAACGTTATTAGAATAGAAGATAAAATAAACAGAATGTTAAGGAATGTTAAGGGCAAAATTGGAATAGATAATTTTAAATCACTGTATGCATCAGGTTCAGTACCAGGAATAATGTATGGTAATCCAAAGATTCATAAACCAGATGTTCCATTTAGACCTATTGTTTCCTCTTTAAAAACTGCTGGATATAATTTAGCTAATTCTTGCTTCCTGTTGTGTCTCCCCTGGCTACTAATGAGTATACAATTCCTAATTCAAAAGCATTTGTGGATGAAATTTTATCTTTAACACTTCCCACTCATTATGTTATGACCAGCTATGATATAGAGTCTCTATTTACTAATGTTCCTTTGGCTGAAACCATTAACATAATTCTTGATAATCATAAACCAAGTAATTTTTATGGTTTAGATGCAACCCAGGTTAGACAGTTATAAGAATTTGCTACATCAGTATCATGTTTTCTATTTAACAGTGTATGGGCTCGTGTCTTGGACCTGTTTTTGCCAATGCTTTTTTTGTGCAATAGCGATATTTCATTGTTAAATAATAGTCCCAGTGAATTTAGACCAGTTTGGTTTAGAAGATATGTAGATGATTTATTTCTAATTTTCAATAAAGAAGAGACTCATCAAAAGTTTTTTTTATTATATTAACAAACAACATGAGTTGGTGGATGAATTTGGGAGAGTGTGTAAGAAAATGGAATCTAAAGGTGAATGTAGGGAAGAGTAAAGTGATGGTCTTTGAGAGAGGTGAAGTCAGTGAATGTGTCAGAACTGTAAAAAATCTTAATACATAATAACCAGCAACATACTTAATATAGTCTAGAAGTTAGGTCAATGTCAAACCTAGGGGCCAAAGGAAGTAATGTTAGCACCTCTCAAGAATGTCTCACACCAGCACAATAGCCCACAAACAGCACCTCGTGACCATAGACACACATACACACACACAGGCCTCTAGAACATTTCAACAATATAGCCCACGTGACACGACCCCTGCTAAACGAGAATGTAGGAATCAGAGATCAGAAGGGGGCTGGCGATCGTAGAGAAAGGTTGTACAGAGAAAGTGAGAGAGAAGGAGACTAGCAACAGGGTCGAGAGGGTGGCAGAGAAAGATAGAGCGAGACAGGGAGGTAGCTAGCGGGTCTCTACTTTATACTTCATTCGTGTGTGACAGACTGTTAATACTTCCAAGACAAATAAGAATAGTCCCATATTAATCTTTACCTTTCCTGTCATTGCATGACAATGGGAATTAAGATTATCTACGTACAAAACTAGTCACGTATAACAATCGCTTGTCCACGAGTCTAATATATGTATAACTGATCCACAAAACTTCACTACAAACACCTACGAAGTTTCTGCAAGAAATGGTGGCAGCAGAAGTACGAACCTCGTCTTCAACTCTACAGAGTCTACAGTGAATTTCTACAAAAGCAGGCAAGACTGTAATCAGCTTCAGTTCTCCAGCTGACTGTACACAATCAAGAAACTACAATTCTACGATCAAGTAACCACAAGCCAGTATACAGTAAGAAGAACGAGTTTACAAATTTACGACTTTAGGTTACGAGTCTACGAGTCTACAAGCCTACAAGTCTACGAGTGAACAGTTGAGTCTACATTATCAAGATAGAAAAACAATAACTCACAACCAGCTCCTGACAGTATTCTCTCCATCCCCCCTCCGTCTCCTCGATCATCACGCTGATGTAGAAGTGATGAGGTCACACGATGCCTTACCAGTAGTTTAACAAAATACTGATACAAACAATCTTCTAATTTCTACGACGAACCAACGAACTACAACCATCTACGATCAACTACAAGTAACAAGTCTTCGAGTCGTCTATATAATCTTCTACACACACCTACAAGTAGCGATATTCTTCATCCTATAATGAGTAAATCACAAGAAAAAAGGACCAAGAATAAATTGAGAAACACAAAACAAGCAAACGAAAAGCAAGAACACAGCAACAACCACCAGACTACCGCCCTTCTCTCCATCCGTCCCTTACTCCACCAACCTCCACCGCTGACGCAGGAGTGCAAGAAGGTCAAAACGATGACAGAAAATACCAAGCTTATATTCACAACTCATCTTGCTCACTCCACTCAAGTTACTCATCGCTACTCATTTACTCACCACAGCTACCATTGTGAGAAGTCAGCGTCATCATGCGTGTTTGCTGAGACGATGCCACATCAATCAACTCGTGTGTGACACCACCACTCACACCATTCCCACCACAGTAAAAACTACTGAGTTACATAGTTACATCATTTATACAATACACAGTGATAGACAAAAAACTTCTGCACAAACACATAAAACGTGCTGTATAGTTACAACTTACCTACACCTACCTGCTTCAGTTATCTGCATAATTCAGTCACTAAATACTTGCACCAACAATAAATATTCTACACTGTATAGATTCATTTATTTACTATAGCATTTATTTACTACCAACGAGTGTTACCATTTATACCTACATAAAATACGTACTTCATACATACAGCTGTACAGTATTACATCTACAAAGTAATAAAGAAAATATACTATCACAGTTACTCGGTGAGCAATTAAAAGAACTGTATTAAACATTTATTAATTAAAGCTACCTAGTGGAAACAGACAAATTAAATTACAAGAAAAAAAAAATGGCCAACACAAATGACGTTAGCAAGAATGAACATCTTCCACACAATCGTGAAGACAAAGATTTCCACACAGTGCTGACACATTCATTGCCAACACATACATACACTTTCTTGCAGAAACTTCGTAGGTGCTTGTAGTGAAGTTTTGTGGATCAGTTATACATATATTAGACTCGTGGACAAGCGATTGTTATACGTGAGTAGTTTTGTATGTGTGTGTATGGTCACGAGGTGAACAACAAGTCAGTGTATGTACTTAATATTGTATATAGTGTATATATATATTTTTTTATATAAAATAACAAAATATGGGACTATGTAATATCATTTTCAGTAATATCTGTGCAATATAAACTAAACCTTATAAAAGGGTCCCAAGGGAATTAACCAGCAATTATGCAACCTTGGACAACATCGAAAAAGCATAGACAAACGAAGAATAACAAACTATGGAAAATCAATACATATATAAAAAAAAAAAAAAAAGTAGGATCGCATAACAAACAAATGAAAATAGGTATAAGTGTTACTACAAATGTCAAAATACCACATAAACTCCTTCTATAAGCGAAAGAAAAAGCAAATTGTTGTTCTCCACGAGCCTGTGGCAAGACACATCATCACTATCACCGACCGTAGCATGACCTGATTAGCGATGTCAGGACTGCAGGTACTACAATATTACTGCCATTACTACAATTATGTAACTACAAACGATTGCATTATGTTACACTTGCTTCAATTATGCAACTACAAACGATATGTAACAATTATGTACAATACAGTTATTACATAACAATACAATTATGTACAATTCATACAATGTTACAATTATGTATTACTACAATGTTACTACAACATTATTGCAATTACTACAATATTATTGCAGTTACTACAATAATGTAACAACAAACAATTGCATTATATTACAGTTCTTACAAATATGTAACTACAAAAGATATGTAGCAATTACAATACAATTATGTACAATACAATTATTGTGTAACAATTCATACAATGTTACTACAATTCTTTATTACCAGAATCATCACACAAGTTAGGTGAAATATTAGACATTACTATAGGGATAATCCGTATGTAATGTAATGACCTAGCAGTATTACCAATGCACCATTATATGCATATGTCTGTTATACATACACAATTTATAATATGTTATACAATATTCTATAATCAGATTAACTACAGTGCATTTGTTCAATTATGTATTCAATTTGTTTAAAATGTATTATGTTTCTAGAATATTATTAGGCCAGTACAATATTATCTTGAATATTACGTCTATACAATATTATAATATTATGTATTAAGAGATTAGCATATGTCAGTGATGATTGCTGTCGGAGGACCGCCAGTTGGCGTGACCGAGCAATGTCAGGACTGTAAAATATCTTAATACAAAATAACCAGCAATATACATTATATAGTCTAGAGATTAGGTCAATGTCAAACCTCAGGGCCAAAGGAAGCGACGCTAGCACCTCTCCAGAATGTCTCACACCAGCACAATAGCCCACAAACAGCTCCTTGTGACCATACACACACACAGGCTTCTAAAACGTTTCAACAACAGTATAGCCCACGTGACACGACCCCTGCTAAACGAGAATGTAGGAATCAGAGATCAGAAGGGGGCTGGCGATCATAGAGAAAGGTTGTACAGAGAAAGCAAGAGAGAAGGAGACTAGCAACAGGGTCGAGAGGGTGGCAGAGAAAGATAGAGCGAGACAGGGAGGTAGCTAGCGGGTCTCTACTTTATACTTCATTCGTGTGTGAGAGACTTTGTTAATAATCCCAAGACAAATAAAAATAGTCCCATACTAATCTTTACCTTTCCTGTCATTGCATGACAATGGGAATTAAGATTATCTACTTACAAAACTACTCATGTATAACAACTGCTCGTCCACGAGTCTAATATATGTATAACTGATCTACAAAACTTCACTACAAGCACCTACGAAGTTTCTACAAGATATGTACAGTGAGATTGGATGGTGAGGAAGTGGAAAATGGGAGTACGTTTAAGTACTTGCATAGTGTGATGAGTAAGGATGGAAGTTTGGAGGGTGAAGTGCTTGAAAGGGTACAACAAGGAAGAAAGGTTGCTGGTTCCTTGAAAACAGTGATAAGAAACAGGGAAGTGAGTATGGAAATGAAAAAGTTACAACATGACAGTATTATGATACCACCTTTACCGTATGGAAGTGAAGCTTGGACGTTGTTGGAAGGACACAAGTCAAAAGTGTGAGCTCCTCTTAGGAGCCTGTGGAGTCACATGGATAGACAGGCTGACAAATGAGGATATAAAGGAGCGTTGTGGTGTGGATGTGGATGTGATAGGAAGCGTTAAGAGGAACACACTGAGGTGGTTTGGCCATGTGGAGAGGATGGAGGGTGAGAGACTGACGAGGAGAGTGTATGTGAGTGAGATGGAGGGGGGAGAGGGAGGGGGAAGCCGAGGATGAGATGGAGGGATGGAGTGGAGAGGTATAGGAGAGAGGGGGGGTGTGAGCTGGGAGCAGGGCAGTGAAATGGCGGGGGACGGCGACGTGGAGGCGATTTGTTTGTGGCCATCCCGTATGGGATTGAGGCGTCTGGGAATAGATAGATAGAGAGATAAAAATATAAGGTTCACATGTGAATTAGAAAATAGTGGAAGTATATCATTCTTAGATATAAAAATTGCTAAAAGTAATGAAGGACTAGTAACAAGGGTACACAGAAACCAACTTTTACAGGCCAAGGCTTAAATTGGTACAGTTTTTGTCCGATGATATACAAAATTAATTCAGTTAGAACTTTACTGAATAGAGCATACAATGTTTGTTCGAATTATATAACTTTGCATGGATGAATTTCTTAAACTTAGGGATTATTTTCTGAACAACAATTATCAGATACACACATATGATAAGCATTTGAAGTCTTTCCTCTATACTTAACTAAAAAGTAAATCTATGTTTTGAGGTGAAAAAATTAGTTAAATATGTTAAAATGCCTTTCTATGGAAAAATCAGTAATCAGTTTCGCAATCTTGTACCTAAAGAATTAAAAAATAGTTATTCTTCTGTAAATTTTAGGATTCTACTGTACTTACTAATGACTTTAAGATAAAGAATTTTTTCAATCACAAAGATACAGTGCCTATTTCTCTATGTTCAGATGTTGTTTACAAATTTACATGTCCTAGTTGTAAGGCTGGGTATATTGGATGTACAAGTGGTTCATTCAAAATACGAATATCTGAACATATGGGAAAGAGCTACAGGACGGCAATATTTACATCAGATGGCATTTTCAGCTATTAGAGAGCATTCATTAACCCACGACCACCCTTTCTCTTACAATGATTTTCAGATAGTAACTAAATTCAGTACTTCAGCTGATCCTTTACTAGGAGAAAAAATACTAATAGAAAAGAAGAGACCTGAAATAAATGCAGCTAATAGTGCTTAATGGTTTCTCTCCTCGAACCTATAGGTGGGTTTGGTATGTTTCCATCAGTTTAGGGTGGGGGGGGGATTGAGTTTAGTGTTCGAACAGATGAGTGTTGCTTCAGTTGGGGGTTTGAGTAGTTTTCTTTGGCTCTTCCCTGAGTTGTTCTTGGCATTTCTGTTTGCACTTTTATGCATGGTCGTGGAGAGTGAGGTTGTGTGCTGCTGACCTCTCCTCTAGCTTTCTAGGGCTGCCTCACCGGCAAATAGCTTTTTTTTTTTCACCCTTCTGGTGTGCGTTAGGCTAGATAGTTTCTCACTTTCCTCCCCTTCCTGTTAGTTTGGAACAGTAGGTGTCTGTTCCTGTGTACTGAGATTACCTTTGCTTGCTGCCCACGGAGGGTCCCCCCCACTGATCGCTCTGGGGCGTGAATTAACACGGTCGGGCCTCCCTGGAGTGGTTTGAGAGGGCAATTTCAGCCTTAGGTGTTTGGTCCCGGTGTGTTTTGTCCCTTGCTCGTTTTCGTCCTTCTTCCCACTTCCCCCGTTAGGGGGGGGTGGTTACTATGTCGGACGCCCCTGCCGCCTCCCCCCCCTTGAGGGGGGGAGGTGGTCCTGACGAATCTAGGACTGTACCACGAACTGACCGCCCACTGACTGAACGGCCCCAGACTCGTACCGATCTGGACATTAATGAAAATAATGTACAGTTTGTAACGCTCCATGCTCTTGGTTCCACTCCCTTGAGCAGTATCAATCCTTTCATCATCAAGAAAGTGATTGATTACTGTGCTGGGGAGGTGGAACAGGTGAAAACACTTGCAAATGGAGATCTCCTCATCAAAACCTTCAACTCCTCCCAGGTAAAAGATTTGATGAAACTTCGTAAGTTCCATGAATATGATGTCGAGCCGAAGATCCCGCACGCCATGAATTCCTGCAAAGGTGTTATCACCTGCAGGGATCTTATGGTCATGGAAGAGGACGAGATCATACGGGAACTTGCTCAACAGGACGTAATCAATGCCCGATTTATAACCAGATTTTCTGAAGGCATGAGGACGAAGACTGCCACTATTGTCTTGACTTTTGGAAAAGTTTCACTCCCAGACCATGTCAAAGTTGGATACGAAATTGTTAACATAAGACCTTATATCCCTAATCCACTTCGTTGTCTAAGGTGTCAATTGTACGGGCACGGCGATAAGACTTGTCGGGCTTCCCAGTCAGTGTGTGGCAAATGTGGAACACAGGGACATGATGCTGAACACTGCACATCGGAGATGGTACGTTGTTTTCACTGCAAGGGCGCACACTCCACTTCCTCTAGGGACTGTCCCAAGTGGAAGGAGGAGAAGGAGGTCTGCGTAGTGAAAGCAACTGAGGGCATTTCCTACTACGAAGCTAGGAAAAAGGTGAAGGAGTTGCATGCAACTCCCACGCCAAATAGGTCCTATGCTTCGGCGGTAATGTCCCGTCCCGTGATGTGTTCTGTTGAAACACAGACTGACCCTGAACCTGTTCCTCTTGACACACACTCTACCTCTCCATCTGAGCCTCCTATCCAATCCACCTCTCAAACTGACACCCCTGTTGCACCTTGCTACTCTCAGGCTGCTGCTGCCTCTCAGTCAGTAAAGCCTAAACAGAAGTCTGACAACTCTAGTAAGAGTAATATGACCACCCTTAAGAAACAGCCACGTCCTCATGTTCTTCCTGCTCCTGGTCCAGCGAGGGAGAGAAGAGTTAGCTCTTCCTCGGGGGGCTCTGGGAGCCTAGTTATTGATGAGCAACATATGGAGGTTTCCGTTAGTAAGCACCGGGATAGGTCCCCCGGTAGCCACTCGTCCGATGGCGGGTGGCATAAAAAAGCTAAACACACTGGCCCCTCTCGTAAATCTTAAACCGCCACATTCACAGTGTTACAATGGAATTGTAGGACTCTTGGGAATAAATTCCACAATATAGCAATTTTGCTATCTATACACAGGCCAGACGTTGTTTGTTTACAGGAGACACGCTTGGTGGATCACCCAGATCCTCCACAGTTCAAACACTACCATTCGTATAGAAGATATGATGGTCACGGAGTCGCCATATACACCCACAAATCACACCCACAAACGGAAGTGATTCTAAGCTCTACTCTGGAAGCTGTTGCGTGCAGAGTAAAATTTAATAACACGTATCTGTCTATTTGTTCTATCTACTGTCCTCCCCGTGGTCCCATTGATGGTGATGCTTTCACTTCACTAATCCATCAACTTCCGGGTCATAAGTTAATTTTAGGCGATTTTAATGCCCATCACTGTCAATGGGGAAGCTTGAGGAGTGATGGCAGGGGGGAGCAAGTAGCCGACCTCATACTACAGTCAAACCTCTGTCTTCTAAACAATGGTAGAGCGACTCGTGTAGATGACCGCACTGGTAACATGTCATGTATAGATCTATCCTTGTCATCTCCCGATATACACACTAACATCTCTTGGGACCCATATGACGACTCGATGGGTAGCGATCATTTTCCAATCTGTCTTTCTTATGCACGCGACGATTCTCGACCTCCCCTACCACCTAAATTTAACTTTAAGAAAGCAGATTGGGGGTACTACTCACGGGTTGCCAATCTAGATATATCGGGAGATAACATTGACGAGAAAGTTTCACACCTACAGACTTCCATTATACACGCAGCTGAGGCTGCTATTCCCAAGACATCTACAATTCCAAACAAGCGTAGAGTTTCGTGGTTGACACCAGATTGCCGACAAGCACTCACAAAGCGCAATAGGAGATACAGGATTTTTGAGAAACAGCCAACAGAATCAAACTTTATTGCCTACAAAGCAGCTAAGGCTGAGGCAAGGAGGACAATTATAGCGGCAAAACGGACTAACTGGCGTAGTTTTGTGTCCACGGTGAATCGCTCCACCCCACTAAGTCAGGTCTGGTCCACCATAAATGTACTAAACAACAAGTACACCCGGTCACCAATCACCACACTTGAGGTGGCCGGGAATGTAATTGACGATCCCGTGGATATTGCCAATACTATTGCCGACCATTTTGCCCAGGTAAGCAGCTCAGCAAACTATGATCCTCGCTTTCTCCACCATAAGCATACGGCTGAGCTGCAAAACTTAGACTTTGCCACGGAAGACGGAGAGACCAGCTACAACTCCGAATTTACGTTAGATGAACTTCTCCTTGCCCTTAAATCCTGTAAAGGCTCCAGTCCCGGTCCATCCACCATTACGTACGGTATGATCCAGCATCTTACTCAGGCCAACCTGAGTAAGCTGTTAGCGGTGTACAATGAGATTTGGGCGTCTCGCACGTTCCCAAACTCATGGCACTACGCGCACGTCATACCGATACCTCGCCGAGACGGTCGCCTTACGAGTCCCAGCTCGTTTCGACCTATTGCGCTAACTGACTGTCTATGTAAGGTTTTTGAACGTATGGTTAATAAAAGGTTACTTTTTGTTTTAGAGTCGAAGGGTGTGTTAAATGATCAACAGAGTGGATTCCATAAATACAGGTCCACTCTGGATCATTTAGTGCACCTGGAGCATTGCATAGCCGAGGCTTTTGCCAATCGCGAATTCATGATAGGAATTTTTCTGGATATTCATAAGGCTTATGATATGACCTGGCGAAACGGAATACTACGTAAACTCTACGCTTATGGTTTAAGAGGTAATTTGCCCATTTTCCTTCAGAACTTCCTTACTGACAGAATGTTTTCTGTCAGGTTACCCTGTAACGTAACTTCGGACATATTTGTCCAAGAGAACGGGGTACCACAAGGAAGTGTGATTAGCCCTACTTTGTTCAGCGTTGCCATTAATGACATTCTGTCGTCCGCTTCCGTCCCCAGGACGATTAGATACTCACTCTATGCTGATGATTGTGCAGTGTGGCACTCTTCCCGCAATGCACAATCCTCGGCACAGCAGATTCAACTGGCACTTGAATCTGTTCAGCGTTGGGCCCTGGAGTGGGGATTTAAATTTTCCGTCCTTAAGTGTGTCGGTGTTGTTTTTACTCGTAAACTTAATGTACCTCCTTTGCATTTAACTTTAGATAATCAGCCGATACCTTTTCAAAATTCAGTCAGATTCCTGGGTCTACATTTTGACAGTAGGCTCAGTTGGAGAACACACATTAATCATTTGCTTGCTTCTTGTAGTAAAAAAGTAAACGTCCTTAAGTTTCTTTCCGGTAAATCGTGGGGAGCAGACAGAACGTCTTTATTGATGGTGTATAAGTCTCTTATCCGTTCTAAGCTTGACTATGGCTCACAGGTGTATGGGTTGGCATCGGATGCCGTCCTCCGTAGACTGGATGTACTTCAGAACGTATGCTTGCGTATATGTCTCGGAGCCCTTCGGTGTACTCGTGTGGAGCGGTTGGAAGTGGAGGCTAATGTGCCTCCCCTCCGTCTACGACGTGACCACCTGTTATTTTCTTACGGTATCACCACCCACCGTAAACGCTCACTTGACCTTCTGACCTGTCG
>NC_137046.1:20772577-20777577 GCF_032717465.1 Coenobita brevimanus
TCTGGAACTTTGCGGGACAGTAGTGGTTTTAGTATTCTCACTTGAAGTGTTCATAATCTCTCTCTGTTTCGTAACATAAATTTGGCGACCTCGCCAGGATATTCAGGATATTATCATAAGGATATTGCTTGATATTTTGTGACTGTGATTTATTCATGATGTCTACTATTACTACTCTTGATGTAGCCAAGGATTTTTTGTCAAATGTGCAAACAGTGTGTGATGTAGAAAACAGAACAAAGAATGAACTTAAGCTTGTTGCTCAACAATTGGGAATTGCTGTTCACTCTCATCATTCTAAAGATCAAATTATTGACATGATTAACAAAAGCTTGTTTAATGTAACTCCTCCAGATGAGCAAACGCAGATTGAAATAGCTAAGTTACAGCTAGTCCTGCAGGAGGCTCGTGCTAAGGAGGCTGAGTCTCAGGCTCGTATTCAGGAGACACAGGCACAAATTAAAATTGCTAGGATTCAGGCAGACCATGAGTATCGCATGAAACAAAGTGGAACTGGATCATCTAGCTCTGATAATTTTGATGTGCCTAAAAATGTTAAACTTGTCCCTCCTTTTAATTAATCTAATTTAAGAAAGTATTTTCAGTTGTTTGAGAGGGTAGCTACAGGTTTTAATTGGTCCAAAAAGTATTGGCCAGTACTCCTACAGAATTTTCTCACCGGTAAAGCACAAGTAACTTATGCATCTTTGCCTCAGGATCAATCTGATAATTATGATGTAGTTAAGAGCTTGATTCTTAAGGCCTATGAGCTTGTTCCTGAAGCCTATAGAGTAAAATTTAGGACAACTTATAAGCAAGATAAGCAATCCCATGTTGAGTATGCAAAAATCAAAGAAGATCTGTTAGAGCAGTGGTTAAATTTTAAGAATGTAAATTCTGATTTTGATAAATTTAAGCAGATGATTTTGCTGGAGGACTTCAAAAGGTGTGTTAATAAAGATGTAAGCCTATATCTTGATGAGAAAAGAATAGATAATTTGTCTGATGCTGCAGTTTTAGCTGATGAATATGTTCTCACTCACAAGAGACATTCTAAAGAAAAAAGGCAAGCTGAGAGCAAGTACGTTGCCTCTACTCAGAGTACAGGTAACAGGAAAGAGAATAAAGATGATGTTTTTCAGGAAGTAAATACCAGCTTCACCTCTAGATTTCAGAAAAGTAAATGTACTTATTGTAGTAAGCTTGGTCATACTATGGAGAAATGTTTCAGGAGACAGCATGATGTGAACAAAAAGGAGTCTTTAAATATTCAGTCAATTGGTCTAGTGTCCACCCTTGAGAGTTCCCAGAATTCTTTAAGCGAGTTAACTGAACCTGCTTTGAGGGGTAACTTAAATTCTCATGATGAAGCTCCTCTTTTGAGCAGTAACGTGGGTGACGCTCTCAAGAGTTCATGTGCTAATTTCCTGTCTGATGGTTTTGTCAGTCTTCTGGACAATAATGACAGGAAATCAGTTAAAATATATCGTGATACAGGTGCTTGCCAATCCCTTATGCTGACCAGTGTTCTAGGCTCTAATGTTAATTCCTCTGATGAAACTGTAATCTTACAAGGTGTAGGGAATAATTACTTCTCTGTCCCTCTGTGCAGAGTGAATTTAGAGTCTGGTTTTGTTAATGGTTCTGTTATGGCTGGGTTGGTTGAGACACTCCCAATGTCAGGTGTAACTTTCTTACTTGGAAATGATATTGGTGGAAGTCAAGTGTGTCCAGCTCCTCAGTTGTCTAGTGAACCAGTGACTGCGACCCAGGATTGTGATATCCCTGATGTGTTCTCTGCATGTGTTGTCACTAGGGCTAAGTCTAAAGTTACTGGCGACTTAGAGGATAATGATGATGATGATGTTATCCTAGCTGACACTTTTCTTGCTAATTTGGACCACTCACCAGATGAGGCAGTACCCCGTAGTGTTGATAATTTGTCTCGTCAAGAGTTGGTTGAGTTGCAGGTTGCTGACCCTGAGTTGAAAGGTCTAGCTAACTCTGCTTGCAGTGAGGAAGAGTCCGCTGGTGCTTCTACTTGTTATTATACAAAGTCAGGGGTACTTATGAGAAAGTGGAGACCCGCAGCAGCAACAGCCGACTGTGAATGGGAGGTTGTACATCAAGTTGTCATCCCTCGTGTTTGTAGGCAGGATATCATTAGAGTGGCTCATGATTCCAGTTTGGCAGGACACCTTGGAGTGAGGAAGAGTGTGGCATGCATTTTGAAACACTTCTACTGGCCAGGTATCTTCAGAGATGTTTCCTGGTATTGTAAGTCTTGTCACACCTGTCAAGTTATGGGGGAGTGTAATCAGACCAAAAAGGTTGCACCTCTAGTTCCCATTCCTCCTTTTGAGGTGCCATTCACCCGTGTGTTGGTGGATATTGTGGGCCCTCTTCCTAAGACTTCTTCAGGATTTTCTTATATATTGACCCTGATTGATATGGCTACTCGTTATCCTGAAGCCATTCCACTTAGAAATATCTCAGCAAAGAACGTGGTTAAGGAAATGCTGGGGTTCTTCACAAAGTTTGGTCTACCCAAGGAGGTACAGTCAGACCGGGGAAGTAATTTCATGTCAAATGTTTTCAAGCAGTTTCTGAAACAGTTGGGCATCACCCAGATCACGTCTTCAGCTTACCATCCCCAGACACAAGGAGCGTTGGAGAGATATCATCAAACACTCAAATCGATGCTCAGGAAATACTGTTTGGAACATCAGAAAGACTGGGATAAAGGTCTTCCATTCGTTGTATTTGCCGCAAGAGAATCTTCAAATGAATCACTGGGCTTCTCACCCTTTGAACTACTGTTTGGCCATGAAGTAAGAGGACCCCTTAAGCTACTCAAGGAATGCTGGCTGTCGGAGGAAGATGACATCAACCTGCTGGAGTATGTGATGAAGTTCAAAGAACGGCTGTCCACTGCTTTACAGCTGGCGAGAGAGAATTTAGGAGCTGCTCAGGAGAAGATGAAGACTTGGTATGATAAGAAGTCCAGGTTACGCCACTTTCAGCCAGGAGATTAGGTTTTGATTCTGCTACCAGTGCATGGGCAACCTCTTCAAGCCAAGTTTAGTGGTCCTTATTTCGTGGAGAAGAAACTCAGTGATGTCAACTATGTCATCGCCACGCCAGATCGTAGAAAGAACGAGCAACTTTGTCACATCAACATGCTAAAGTTATATCACAGGTGGGACGAAAATAACCCAGTCTGCACTGTAGCTGTTCCTCCCGGGTCTGCAAGTGAAGTTTTCCCATGCAGTATGAGCCTGAGTGATAGTTTGGGGAAGAATCCTGATATCATGAATGATCTCCAGACTAAGCTTTCTCATCTAGCTCCTGAGGAAAGGCAGGAGTTTTCGGCATTACTGCAGGAGTACCCGCAAGTGTTCCGTGCCACGCCAGGAAGAACCACTGTGTTGATGCATGATGTCGATGTTGGAGACGCAAAGCCAATTAAACTGCCTCCTTACCGTGTGAACCCAGTGAAAGTTCCTCTCATCCAGAAGGAGCTTGGCTACCTGTTGGACCACAAGATGATTG
Organism: Coenobita brevimanus; assembly: GCF_032717465.1. Taxonomy (NCBI): domain Eukaryota; kingdom Metazoa; phylum Arthropoda; class Malacostraca; order Decapoda; family Coenobitidae; genus Coenobita; species Coenobita brevimanus. The sequence goes on from NC_137046.1 coordinate 20,776,130, forward strand.
AGCCCTGTCAGAGCGAGTGGAGTTCTCCTGTCACTCTAGTCCCTAAGCCAGGTGGGTCACAGCAGCTTTGCATCGACTACAGACGTGTTAATCAGATAACCAAAACAGACACTTACCCTCTCCCTCGCGTGGAAGATTGCATAGACAAGATCGGAAAGGCTAGGTACATAAGTAAGTTTGATTTGTTAAAGGGATACTGGCAAGTACCTATGACTGAACGTGCTAGGGAGATCTCATGTTTTGTAACACTAGGAAAGACTTTTGCATGTTCTGTAGTGCCATAAGGTATGAAGAATGCACCAGCCACTTTTCAGAAGCTCATGAATGTTGTAACAGAGGGTTTGGCAGGGTGTGTTGTTTATATTGATGATGTATTAATCTTCAGTGACAACTGGAAAGATTACCTATGCCATGTCAGTAAATTTCTTGAGCGTTTGGTTCAGGCTAATCTTGTAGCTAATTTATCAATGTGTGAGTTTGGTCAAGCTAAAGTTCAGTACCTTGGGTACGTAATTGGTGATGGACACGTTGCACCACCAGGAGCTAAGGTTCAGGTTATAAGTGATCTTCCCAGACCTAAAAGTAGGAAAGAGCTACAAAGATTTTTGGGAATGGTAGGTTATTACAGGAGATTTGTTCTTAACTTTTCAATTCTTGTATCACCACTTACAGACCTACTGAAAAGGGAGTTAAATTTGTCTGGACTGATAACTGTGAATCCTCTTTCAGTAAACTTAAAGCTATCCTATTAAGTCAGCCAGTGCTCGCTACTCCAAATTTTGCTAAGCCTTTTAAGATGGCTGTTGACACAAGTGATACAGGAGCTGGGGCTGTTTTGCTGTAAGAGGATGATCAGGGTATTGAACACCCTGTATCTTATTACAGTAAGAAGTTCACTCCACCTCAAAAGAACTACTCAACTATTGAGAAAGAGCTTTTGGCCTTGATTTTGGGTTTACAGCATTTTTCATTTTATTTGTGTTCTGGTTTTGACCCCATAGTCATTTATACCGATCATAACCCACTGAAATTCCTTAGCCCTTACACCGCGGGCTTGTTTACCAATGACTTGCGTGTGCCGCGGGGTTATTTGGGCTCCGACAGACTCTCAAAAAATATTTGCCAAAAATCAGTTATTAGTCCTAGAATAATAAAATTACATATGCTTATGGCACATACCTTCAGCTTTCTCCTGGAATGATTGTTGAGCCTTCGTCGGTTACCGTAGGACTTGTGGAGACCTCTGAAGTAGGGTAACGAAGTCTCCACTTTACACTTCCCGACAACCCGTAATATGATTACCACAGCCAGATACAAACACTATAAACACTATTCTACAATTTTCAAGTAGTTTGGGATCCATACTCAAAAAAAAAAAAAAACACTGTGAAAGCAATGGAAATTACGAGCGCGTCTGATCGTCGCACTGGCACTAGTTCGCTCTTGGT